>NC_061517.1:11852500-11887500 GCF_022379125.1 Scophthalmus maximus
TGGAACTATGTACATGACACAGGCGATGAGGTCTCTTATGGTCAAGTGCCCTCAAGCAGCAGGAAGAGCTAATCAAATTTCCAGTGTGTCTGTGTCAATTACAGGGGGTCAACTTCATAAGAGGAATAGGCCCAAATCACATTTGCACCTGTATTCTCCCAGCAGTTCCTGAACCTGAAGCAGAAAAGATACAGAGGAGCCTGTTAGTATGGCAGTCAGATGTTCACGTTGATAATGATATGGAGATTATGGTTTTCATAAGCACACATTCTTAGAAGATATTAGCCCCTTTTTCAAATTCTATAGATAACGACTCAGTGCGGCTACCTTGAGTGATGAGCTTTGCCATTTGTAGATCTTGGCGAGATGAATAGCGCAGTAAAGCTGATACTCTTACAGTGCCGGGCCACTATCTTATCACTTCCTTTTATCAGGCTGATAAAGTAAATGACTTTGCTATAGGTGTGCAGCTCTTCAAATTCATTATGAGCCTGCTCAGCCCGGCGACTATCGACATGGCCGGGAGTGTGTGATGAATGCAGGGCTGTCTGCCGGCGTGTGTGAGTATAGTCCATGGTCATGACACACTCCAGTGTGATACTCATCAGAGATGGAGATGTTTTGGGGAGCGTGGGGTGAGATATAAAACTGGTGAGTGGAGGATTCCTTGAGCCTGCACACGCCGAATGAAAATGTAAATTCAGCGTCTTGTTTTTGGTTAATTTAATGCTCAGGGAAGCTGGGATCTTACACCAGTCATTTACATGTTTTTAATCAAGAAACTTGGAGGTAAACGTGCATAAATGAGCAACAGGACTTCATTGTGCAGTATCTCATGAGGGCGAGCAGCACTTGTACTTTATAATTAGAGGAAGAAAAGATTGGTTGCAGGCTTTCTAATTTTTGAGGTTGTTTTACCAGGAGTAGGAGCTGTGGTCGCTTTTTTGGCACAAATTAAACACTGACGTCCTTCTCTTCAGGAGCGCAGACACTCACCTCATCGTTGTATTCAAAGGTAGTTAGATCAGCAAAACCAATGAGTCAATGAAGGAGGTTTGGAATTGTCCCAGGAGGAGCATCCGTCTTCGTGGTGAGTGGCAGCTCTGTCAATGAGCGCCAGGGCAGTAATGCACTGGTATTTGGAAGGGCAGGCGGAGTGTGTGTGGGTGTGTGCGCACAATGTCCAGCATCCAGACTTTTGGCTCCTTAAACCGAGGGAGGCTGTTATGGAGAATGCCGTTAAGTATATCTGAATGGGACAGTGTTGCACCCCAGTCTGTCTCCTGCATTAACATTAAATGGAGCCTATTCGCTTTCCTCGGTCCACTTTGCCTGCTCTGCATGTGTGAGAGAAGGTATCGCTCTCTTTCTGTCTCCACTCTGCTCATAACGGTCCATAATCCCTACTGGGCCGACCAGGTGGTAATGCAGCATCTTCAGTAATAATGAGGACTAATCGGGGCAGTGTCCATCCATTTGACCACTAAATCAGAAATTTAGCTGAAGTAGTTGATGAATGTCGTGTTCCCCCCAAAATTTCCGGACTTATAAATGTTGGAATAAGTCTCCACTTTTTGATAAAGCTCCACCGTGAGATCAAAATGCATGTCCATGTGGAAGCCCCTTTAAGATACAGTCTTCAGTCGTTCAGTGCCTGCTGCCTCACAGTTTTAGCACTTGCTGCTGACGCTGTAAAGTAAAGCAACGTTTAAGCATTTAGAGCAGAATAAGCCAATAGTCTGCTTCTCTAATAATGAGAATTAAAAATGTCAGCACGCAGTCACACTAGCATCCCTGGAGATTCTTTTCTCGGTATGGCAATTAATTGTTTGAATTATAAAACGTAGGGAAAAGGTAGAAAAACATCATAACTTGCTTGTTTTGTTGGACCAGTAGTCCAAACGCAAAAAATTAAATTTTAATTTACCGGTATATAAAAGAGATGCTTGAAAAGGTAAAAAATGAATCAATCGATTATAAATATAGTTGCTAATTATTTTGATAGTTAATATTTTAATTCATTACGTTAAGTTGACAGGAGTGTATACTTGTGACGTTGAAGATTCAGGCCATAAAAAAAAATATCAATAATCTAAATTTATAGAATAAACTCCCTAGAAATAAATGAAACTGTTAATATTAGCTCCTCTTCAAGCTACATCTAAATTCCACTTGCATGTGCATCCATCATAAATTAAAATTTCAAGAAATAAATATATAGAAATGTGGCACTATATGAGTAAATTCTGCACGATAAGTACTTTCCTCAGTACATTTCACATACATTCACAGACATTTACGTCTATTGGAGTCCTTTTTATGATTTATGTTTGTGAACTTGTACTTACAAAATGTAAAGGATCTGAATATGTCAATCACTGCTGGGTTCTTGCTACAAATTAAGTCATCTTTTGCTGTTCGAGACAAGAGCCAACAAGCCCTGATTCAGACAAAACCTGTGCTTGGAGAAACCTCCCATAACGGATGTACAGTAGGGGACACTTTTGTAAAACTCCGCAGGAAAGTCTCTCTTGGTGGTGATTGTCTTGGCCGGCACTCAGACAGCAGAAGCCCCATGCCTGCAGCAGAACGTGCCCTGCAGAGTGGAAGTCCTCGCCAGTCTTCTGCATTAGTGATGCCCCTCTGCCCCGCGGCTCCACTCAGGGAGAAGCACGAGACATACATGGCTGTAGCTTCTGCTGGCTGTCTGCAGGCTGCAGCCACATGGTCGCACCGTAGACGCTGATGCTTCCCAATGAGTGAGTGAACAGGAGACATTAGTGTACAGGCAGACGCATAAATGGTACCGAGATGAGATCAATTAGACTGAGAGGAAGGTCATTAAGTTCCCCGTGTGGTCAAAGTGTGATGAGTGTACACGGTGATGTGTCAGCTGTCAGTTTCAGTGCGGGTGTATGTGTCTCTGTCCTTTTGTCCATGTGCTGTACGTGTGTGCACACTCGAAAACACCGCTAAGGTACAGTCAAGCAGCCTTTCCTGAGGTGCAAGCACGGCAGGGTCAAACCTGCTGCTATACCTTGTCGTGTTTGAGTCCCCGGGGCTGCGATGCAGGGTGGTGAGTGATCGTGCTGTGTCTGTGCATGCGTTGCCATTGATTTTGTCTCGGCTCCTAGCTCCCCCAATTACCTCCTACTCCAGGCTGCCAGTCCCTTTGCTGTCAGAGGGGGAGGCTGGAGACTGGGGCCTCCGCCGAGCTGTTTGTTTACACTGCTAATTGCTCCTGTTGTTTCCTTTCATTAGCCCAGGCTGAGCTATTGGGTTGCCTCACACAACTAAGTGCTCTTAGCCTTCTGGTCCCCTAGCCTATAGTAAATATTGGCGATGTATACAGCACCTCCTAACATATGGTTGCAGACTAGAAATGATTGGCTCTGCTGGAGCAGTAGAGTGTTTTATACAGAGCCCCATGGAGTACTGTGCAGCTCTGGTTGTGTCTGAGTTACAGTGTGGTCTAAAAAAAGTGGAGCAACACACACAGTTGTCTTCACCCATACCAAGAGGAAGGGGAATCTTGCTCATCTCCTCTCTGGCTGACCTTAAGATAACTTCAACTGACTGTACTTGAAGTTTCGCCACTGTAAATTATGCAAAATCTACATGTGTGTGTCATGTCTATTAATTCATGTCCATGCTGTGTGTGCGTGTGTGTGTTTGCATTGTGCATGTGTGCCTCGCTGTATAATGGTGAGCTTTCACGTTTGCGTGGCCTCTGTGAATTATGAATCAAAGGGTTGCATGGCAGAGTGAGTCCCTGGGTCTGCAGTGCCCCCTCCTCACACACACACACACACACAATGCAAACTCCCATGCATCTCAGCATCTCAGCACACACAGCCGTGGCTCCTTAATGACTGCCATCCCTCTCTGTGCCATGTTATTAATTAGCTCAATGATCCTTGCCGATGGGACCTGCACCACGGATTAGAGCCCTCAGCACCCACACCCCTGGCTGCTGCTGATGCTGCTGCTGCCTGGCCAGGATAGGTGAAACAAGGCTGACGTGGGGGTGGGGAAGTGTGTGGACATGTTTGAAGGTAAAGTCAAGTATGTATTTTACAATGAAATGCTTTTGCTGACTTGTGTGTGCCCCACAGGGCCTGTCATTCCTCCGTCTGTGATGTGATACGTGCCTGTATTTGTGAGCAGAAGGGGTCAGCAAAGGGACTGTAGATTGTACAAGAGGGGATAAATCATGTGACCGTGGAGGAAGAAGAGGGGTGGGTGCCACTTGGCCCAGCACAGTGTGCAGCATGTTCAGTTCCCCCGCAGCAACTCCCAGCACCACTACACTCAGCAGCATCGCAAGATTCATGGACTGGTGCAGGTTCCCAGTGCCACCGTGCTTGGCTATGTCCTGGGGACCACGCACACTGTAATCCATCTGAAAACAGTGGACACTATTTCACTCTTCACTCTTTCTGCCATGTATAATTGCAGAGGTGTTTTTTTTCCGCTCTGTGTTCCCAAAAATCCAAGTGTTCATCAAGGGCTTACTCACTGTGGCATGCAAATCTGCATTAATATTTTTGTCAGGAGAGAAAAAAGGGAAAGAGGTAAGGGAGGAGGAAAAAAGAACGGGGGGAAACAACCTCTCCAGATGCCTCTCAATTGCACAGAGCAAATGAACATAAATGTCACTGTCAAGCTGAATGAAATGAAGAAAAAATGTGTCACGGCAGCAAACTGTGCTGGAGTCAGAGGACAACAGGACATGTTTTGCATATGAAGAGGTGAATGCCCAAGGAAAGAGGGAGCGGCTGCACCTGTAACAAATGACTGTACCCCCCCCCCCAACCCATTCCTTCCTCTTATAACACAAGTGGTGAGAGCAAAGTCTAAATGTGATGTTGGGCATGACAGACTTGCCCTTACTGAGATGAAAGAATGAGTACTCTGGGGTACATGCGGTGTTTCTGACATTGCAGAGCTGGAACAATCTGACTCAGTTTAATGGACCAGAGTCCTCTGAGTCCACATTCACATATTGGGATCACCAGAGGAACAACACCAACACTTCCTCTGCTCTGCATTTTCCTAAGCAGTGAAGTCACGGCGGGGTTTGGGCATGTGTTCGGCTAGATATGCAGGGCATGCAGTCACTCCAAGGTGACAGTGAGGTGTGTTGCGATTATTGACTGTATGACCTCGCACTGACCCCAGCTGTGAGCGAGTAAAGGGCAGGGAGTTAGTGTGTGCCGCACCGCCTGTCATGCCCGTCAATACACTGATGAATGGAGCTGGCGGTTATTAAAGCAGAATTAGAGCGGGGAGGGGGGGAGCGGGATAAATGATGGCGCAAATGGTTGTGCAGTGGAGACTGTGGAGCCGGATGGCACAGCATCAGTGTCATCAGTCTTTATTACCCTCCAGGGAACAGAGGGGGAGAGACAGGGAGCGGTCAGCGCTGTGCACCCCTCCATCCTCAGCCTCCACCAACACCCATTTTGCACCTCCACATCCACCTGCTAGCCACACATCCAACTAAACCTGACACATTAGAACAGAATACATTCCTGCATGTTGACTCGCAGCATGCACGCACTGTATTTCATCTTAATACATGAACACATTGCACTATGCATACCAACAGATGGAGACACATACATGCGCGCACACACACAAATCCTCCCTCTATTTCATTTTACCCATCATAGTCTCTCTCTCTCTCTTGGCTTCTCTGCTTTGCCCATTCCCCTCTCTCCTGTTTTCCCTCCTCCATTTTCTCTCTCACCGAGGGAGTGGAGGACCCACACCACAATCAATCATGGTGAAGTCACAGAGCACAGCGGCACACTCAGGGCACCGTGCAGATAAGCTGGTTTGAGAGAGAAAAGAAGAGAAGAGGTGGAGGAACTGGGGGCTGCACTTAAAAGGAGGAGGGGGGGAGTTCGTTGGGTTGCACAGTCAAAGAGTGGGCACACTCTCCGCCAGGGCAGGTCAGGAATGGATGGGGGAGCCAATGCCATTGGTGAAGCCCCCGCGAGGCCCAGCCCCTCACCAGAGAGCAGTGCCTGCATACAGATGTGAGTGTGCCATTGATATTCTCCCCCTGTGCCGCTGCCCCTGCTCTGCTCTGCTTTTTTTTTCCTAATTAGAGGTTTATTTATTGATACCCCAGTTAATGTCTCTCCTAATTTTGCAATAGGTCTGTCTCCATTACCCGGGAGATTCATTTGCCGCAGTGTTTCGGAGCAGTGCCTCCACTTGTTTGTGGGAACCTCCTCGCTCACCTTCCTCCTAAATCTGGCCCCTGCCCCTCCTCACCCTTGGATCCACCTCCTATGTTGGTACTGCACCTGCCAGGGATGAAATCTGTGGTCTGAGGTTGGGGGGGATCATAAATTCAAGGAGCTGAAGTCATTAAATTGTTGCTTACACTTCAGTGTTTTTAAACACAGTTATTTAAACCCACATTTTTAGATTTGAGGTAAAATAGGAGTTTAGATATTTAGATGGGTAGTTTCTATTCTGCTTTGCCTTCTCGCACCTGGAAGGTTTCTGTGGCTTCAGTCAGAGTCTAGGTGTCCTTGGGGAGATCGAAAATGAAATTGCCTCTCACTCAATCACTCAAATCACAACTTCAATTTAACAATACACTGCACAGACTGCACAGAATCCACAAATAACAAGAAACTTAATCAGTCTTGCACAACATTGCACAAACACATTTAGTGTGTTTGCGCTGAAGGAAATATTGATAAATGAAGTCCAGCATGAGCAGTAGATGACAGTGATGCTTTTGCAGACAAGCTGGGTACAATGCATTTAAGTAGACCCAACATTTTTATAGAATAAGTTTATTGTATTACTTACCCAGAGATAGTCACACTCATCTGTAACAATTCCATCTCTTTGCATTCTGTTGAAAAATAGCTGTTGCACTGCTGCTTACTCTCTCGCATATTAAAGGCAGGGGGGGGGGGGCAGGCATGCTTAAAGCAACTAGCATCTCTATAGAGACAAAATACGGTAGCTCTTCCTGCAACTTCAGGGTTGGGTGGTCTGTCATTAATCTGTATTACATGGCCTTACATGTTATGCATAAATTATAAATTCATTAATTTGTCCTGGTTTGCAATTCCTTGAGTGTACCGTGCCTTTGTTGTGTATTTGCTTGTTAAAACGATCTTTCTGAGGACTTTAGGATAGATGACATCAAGAGGATTCCGGCATGTGTTGATTACTAAAAAAAAGAAAATAACTATTGGATAAATTTGAATCTATATAAATTTTCGGTTTAGACTTATGTTTATTTGTGGCTTTGGTGAATGGCTCTACATGGCCCCATATTTGTTGTGACTTCTCTGAGTTCCTGGCAAAAGAGAAAAATAAAGGACACTGTTTCTTCCTGATCATTGGTTATCATCTATTTACAATATTGCAGAACAATGTTCCAGTGTGGAACTAAGAGTGAAAAGCACCTCTTATCTTGTTCTGTTTAATTTCAATTTAGACGTCTTTGTAGCTGACATGTGCCTTGCATGACATCGTTGAGTTGATCAAAGTCCTAGCTGAGCATCATCAGTCAATGGGGTTTTGGCAAACTTAGCAATGATAATGTGACAAAGGTCACTGTCAATAGCTCCATTATGTCTATTTTGTGACAGTGAAGTCAAAGATGAAATAATTGTCCTCCAGTTGATCCCAGAAACAAATCAATATTCAGGGAATATCAGGATTTCTAAAAGAAAAAAAAAATATTAGGGCTTTCTGCTTTCTTTGGCGAATTGTCGAATCTTGGGGCTGAGCTTAGCTTGACAAAATGTATGAAGAGTTAACGCTCATATAACAACCAAACCACTGCCTGCACCCCACCAAGTATGTCAATAGGAGCTGATTGGATCATCCCTCTCATTCTGAACCCGCTCGGTGTCGCCCTGCCCATCTCTCCCAGCTGCTGCTCCAAGCCCAGGTGCTGCTGCACCGACTGACTCATGGATCACAATCAGCCCCCTCGTTCAACCCGGCAACATCCCTGTCAGTCTCCTCTGTCTCCCAAGGGCTCAGGCTGATCTCATTCCAGCCATCACATTGACTACAGCTGCCCCTGGCGCCACGCTGGAATTGGATGGTCTGATGACTAGTGCCAATGGTCGATAACTGTCCCTGCAAATGTGCACAAAACAATGAAAGGCACATCGCCGGATATAATTTTGTGGGAGCGGCGCATGGCTGTTGTTTCAAATGTGTCAATAGATTAAGAGAAGATGCTTAACATGAACAAGATATAAAAGCCGTTCATTGGGGAGTCTCTTTATCATAATGCTCTAATGCCCTTCAGATAGGGAGGATGAGCTTTTGTTCACCAGGCATCAACACCAATGGGTTAACTAATGATCGCATTAGTGTGTGTGGGGGTGTGTGTGTGTGTGTGGGTGTGTGTGTGTGAATGAGTGTGTACGTGCATATATACCTTTGTGCGTTCGAGTCTATGCGCTATCATTTGTGTGTATGTGCCTTTCACAGGTGATCAGTCAAGGCTATCCACTCAGCCCTTCTCTTGCAGCCCCCTCATTACAGCCCACTATCTCCTCTAAACACCTGCAGCCCCACAGCCCACCTTCAGCTTCTGGGCCCACACGCTGCCTTTTTTTGTCCCAGTGCAGAGAGAGCCTGCCCATCACATCAATCTGCTGCACTGTTTATATTTATGTACAGGAGAGAGGCTAAAAAAGGCCCCTCTTACTGTGGGCTTTATTGACTAAGCATTAAGCGGACATTATCAGGCGATAGCCTCGTTATTTATGAGCCGGTGATAAAGGCTGCAGGACTGAGTTATGTGAGAACCAGGAGCAGGATGAAAGCTGCTCATACAGTAGCACTGATACCCGACACTTGCCTCTCTCTGTCAGGGCAGAGAGGCACGGCAAACGCGCCAAACGGAGCTGAAACACTCAAGGATTTATGGGTGGTAAATTTATGCTCCCCATAGGTCAAACGAGGGGCTGTTTATCTGGGTTTCATTGTCACGGTCCTCGTGGCACTGCGCTGCAGGTACTGAAAATTTCATATTTGCCACAGGCATGTAGCCAAAGACGGAGAGGGGAGGGGGGATTTCTCCCCATGACCTTCTGAACTTAGTTTTGAATTTTCAGAGCAACACAGCACACGTGGTTGTGAGATGTTGACATGAATTGTACATGACAGAACAGACCCCTCCTTAACTGTGCAGTTACATACTTGTACTATATTTCAGTGGTATGCAGTGACTTTGCACAAGAGGTCTGTGGCTTTCTCTGACCTTATATGTGGGGTTGTTGTATGTCTCAATGTTTCCTGATTGACAGTTTGCGGCTACATACCACAGCTACATATTTACTTTGATTTTCTTTTAAGATATGCAGTTTGCAATCTGAGGAACCTCTCACTCGCATCTGCTAAGTCACACGTCTTCTCGCTCATAATGTTGTCGCTTACACTGATCTCAAACTCATGCTGTCACCCAAATTTTGAACATACATACATCCTCACCTCTGCATACTGTACACGGCACCATCTCACCCAGCCAAAGCCATCTTTCTCCTCAATAAACCAGGTCAACAAACAAAAAGCAATTATGTTGGGCAGCTGCCGCCTGGGAGTGGGTAATTACAGTGCAGTGTGGACAGCTTCATTCTAAACAGGTACTAAAAGCATCATTAATCATCCTCCCTCTGACACCTCACCCTGGTCATGTGACACAGGCTGCTGATGAGCTGGGGAGGGAGGGTGGTGTCCGCCTTATGGAGGAAGGAGCAAGACCTGATTGGCTCCTTCCAGAAGTCCTTTTAGAGGTCAGCCAGTGAGCAGAGATGACCTGCCAATGACCTTGTTTCACTTGACCCCTGAGGGCCCACCAGGTCCCTCTCTCATATCAGTTGGAGAGCAGGCAGCGGAGAGGCAGGAGGGAAGACGAATGACATTGAGCGAGGGAAGAGCAGGAGAAGAATGGTGCGAGGGTAGAGGGGAGGCACACAGAAGGTTTGAGCGCGGCGCACTGGGAGGGGTGAAGATGAAAAATAAAACAGTAGGCGTGAGGTTTGATTGAGCACCTGGTCTCCCCCTTTTGCATAAAATGGCTGATAAAAAAAGGTGTTTTCATAGCAGCAAGGCCAGTCCTGATGGCCATTCATCCCTCCCCTCACCCCCCTCTCTCTCTCTCTCTCTCTCACCCTTCTCTCCCTGTCCATTGTCAAACTGTCTTCAGGTTGGCTGAAAGGTTGATCACATCATATGTACCTAATTAGTGTGGAGCAAAGAAACATCTGTATCTGTTTGTTTTTATAATGTTGATTAGCCATTAGTGTAGTAACAAAAATGACAGAGACTGTGAAATGTGAACACAACCTTCCAAATAAATTCAATATTTTAAGTTACCACAGAGCAGCACGAGGATCAAGCCTTTCCAGCACACGGAAAAACAGCCAAGACAGAGACTTGATTGAGAAAAGTTCATGAACTGTTCCCTCTGACCGACATGCTTGACTGACTTACAGATGAAACAAAAAGATGAATTTGAAAAAGGCAGAGTGCCAACGTCCTAGAACAGATACCCATCTCGTTCCCCTCCACCTCACCCCTGCAGCCCCGCCCTTTCAACCCACCTCCCCGTCTCCTCTCTCTCTCTCCCCATATGTCTGTGAATCTGTCACTATGGCAACCTCACCCCAGGGGCAGGGGAGGAGGAGGCTGCCTTCACTCCGACAAATAAGCATCAGAGGGCTCATTTATGATGGTTTGTTTAGGGATTATAATACACTGATGAGAGGTCAAAATGTTCAAACGCTCTTCCATATGTGTTTGGACACATACAAGTTTATGTTTGAGACTGTTTACTGCAGCATACATGAGACTCATGCCGATCGTATGTGGTAAGGCTGCAATGTTTTGGAAGGCAAGAGGGACTAAAACCATGAATTTATATCAGTAGAACATTATGATATGATTTTTCTTAATTCATTTCAGTAGATAACTTATTCATCACAAAGGGATATATTTCTATTTATAATAAATATTTTAAAGCAATATCAACATTTTTCGTCAGGATACAAACTGCGGAGAGCACCGGCAGCTTACCACCAGTGTGACTAAATCAGTAAATGAAGTCGATGACATCATTAGCATAGCTGGTCCTCGGTTGTAGCCGATGTCTCGGATGCAGCATCATCAAATTCTGTAAAGGCCCATTGCATTGTTTTGCCTTTTTACCTTCACTTTGTGCTTGTCTGCAACTTTTGAAAGGGCAATCCAGACTAGTGAGTAGACAAGAGCTGCACCGGAGAGGTCAGATGCAATCACATATGTGGTGGGGCCACCTTGGTTGCTTCATGATGCCACGGGGTGATAGTGTACATGAAGCTGTCCCGTGCTGCTCCGACACACGGCACCAGACGTCTCGGGGAAATGGGGGAATTTTCCAGTATGCAACAGACTCGCAACCATGACACAGTTTCACCTCTGCGTGCACCCCTTCCCCTCACTCTATCCCCCTCTCGTCCCACCCTCATGATACCTTACATTGACTAAAAAGGCCTCCTCTCCACCACCCCCCCCACCCCCCACCCCCCACCCCTCCTTTCAAGAGCAAATTTCCCTTTGCAGCCAAAAGTGCTGAGTGCTGCTGTTTGCTTTGTACACACAAATTCGCTGAGGCTGTAAGCTGTCCCCAAACATCTGCTCCCTGGAGTGGAGCAGGAGAGGGAAGGCAAGGACTGGATTGGTGTGCATGTTGCTCAGTGTAGTTCTGTCACAATGGGTTATGTATGGATGTGTGTGTGTGTGTGTGTGTGTGTGTGTGTGTGTGTGTGTGTGTGTGTACACAAGTGAACAAATATTCAAATAGGTGCTTTGTATCTTTCTGAGCTTTATTAATGGCACATAGGAAACAAAGCACATATTTGTGTAATCGTATATGCACATAGGCGTGCGTGCAAACACACACACACACACACACACACACACACACACACACACACACACACACACACACACACACATACACACATACACACACACACACACACACACACACACACACACACACACACACACACACACACACACACACACAAACAGGTGTACTTCATTTCAACTTTCTTGATGTGCAAATTGTTTGGTAGTCAAATTTTTCTGAATGAGACCGACCGAAAACACTAATAGTGCATGAAAGACTTTGCAAATGAAAAAAAACTGTAAAATCGGAGGAGCAGAAAAAAAGTATACGGGAAGAGGAAATTCAAATGATCAGTAATTACGACAACATCTGATCTATAAGTGCATCACATAGAGTTAGAAAGAGCTTAACTTGATCAATTGATTTCATTCCCACGAGCACCGGTGAGGATATTACATGCATATTATGCATTGAGTTAATTTTAGGTCAACTTAGCATTAATTACAATGAGCTCAGAGGGAACCCACTTGAATCTGTTCATTTAGAATGTAGTGTATGAAAATCTGCGAGCTGCATGTGTTATATCGTCGCTCATGCCACACAGCGCTCCTCGGGAGAACAGTCACAGCTGCACACATCAGCAAAGAAGACGATACAGAAGAAGAAAAAAGAAATAGAGTTATTAATGGTTTCACTTCAATTTCTAATAGCGGTGATCTATAAAATAAAATAAAAAGATGGCTAGTAACTTCTGTTTTACGAATAATGTCAAACCTATTATACATCATCATAAAAACATGTTTCATATTGATTTACATGAAGTCAATCGGATCTGGGAAGACACCACTGCTTAAGAGGAGGAGACAAAAATTAAGGAGGTGAACATTCTGACTTCAGTGTCAGCATTGCTCCAACCTGTGGCAGTGATACATTTGGACTTACTTTGGTTTCATTTTCCTCATATTCACCATGAGTATTTTTTTTGTTTGTTTGGTTTTTAGTTTCGGAGGGGGGGGTTATAACTCCACACCGCAGCTGTCAGTCTTGTGAACCCACCGTACATCTTCAGGAA
Source organism: Scophthalmus maximus (assembly GCF_022379125.1). NCBI lineage: Eukaryota > Metazoa > Chordata > Actinopteri > Pleuronectiformes > Scophthalmidae > Scophthalmus > Scophthalmus maximus. Next base: position 11,865,466 of record NC_061517.1, read on the forward strand.
AGGAATTACAGACGAGCACAAATTCATCAGAGCAGAGTCACACTCAAACGCTTTCGAAACTAAATGTCAGATCTGAACAAACAATGTGGTTCGCCTTCCATCAATTGAGAGGCAGATGCTGAGGCTGCCACAGGACGAAATTAAAGTGATAGTTCACCCAAAATAAATGAACCCTTCTTTTCACCTTCACCCCGTCCTTATAATTCACGTGGAGGTTTTTCTAGCCACACATTTTCCTGCTGCTATTTTAATGGTGTTTATAAATGAATCTATTGTTTGATAGAAACTGGGATGAAGTAATTTTGGAGTAAAAAAATGAATAAAGCATCTGAGTGCACACCTGCTGCAAGCATCCTCTGAGCACAACAACCTGTAACTTGAAGCCCCGTGGAAAGGGAACATATTTGCACAAGATGATGAAAGAGTTTCTAACAAGGTCAAGCTAACACACATCTCAGCAGGAACTCTGGACACGGGAGACTATTTCTGTATTCACAGGTTTCACATTGTTTGTTTGTTTTCATTGTTTCAGCATCACCGTCCTGCATCATCAGCCTCCACGAGGCTGTACGTTATTTGCATTAAAAAGATTTGATAGTTTTGTTAAACATTCCACTTTGTACCATTTTGCTTAGAGGAGGCGGCCTTAATGGAATGTGTTTTGTTTGAATGCAAATTTAAAATAAAATGGGTTCCACAAATGTTCAGTCTGTATTGACTGTAACATCCTTCTTTTTAATTACAAATAAAACTTTTAGATGTTTGTGTGGTCAGAAGCTCTATGACGGAGCTGTTATCCCTATTTATCTTTCAGTTAATATTAATGAGATGAACATTGTAAAAGATATTGTTTGGGAGGGATTAATGTTTGATTTAAAAATATATATATCATAGTAGGTGTGCATAAACAGTTGGCATGTAATGAATAGTTGTTCTAAATTTTGTTTATATTACTGACTCTGGCGTGGAATCATATTAAGTGTTAAATATGGTCCAGCAACTTTCATTTTTTAACTTTTCTATTAAAAATAGGTCTGCAGTTTATACCCAAAAACCTATTTAGTGAAAAGACTCTTTCATCCAGTTTATAAAGTGAGCCAGCAGCATATTTTTTGGCTTATTAAAATAAGAGATAGGGCAAAAATTGGGTTAGCTCTAGGTGTTGAGGGAGGGGAAAAAAAAGAAATTATCTGGCCTGGTATGGAATTATAATATGAACAATTATCATATGGCCTGGTCGCCCTTCTATTCAGCTGGATGAAATATTATTGTGAGGACGTAGAGACCCACCACCAGAACAAAAGCGTTCGGAGTTGCTTGTTGGAAGAAAAAAAAAACAGAAAGAAAGAAAGAGAAAAAGCTCAGACTTCGAGGTCACACAAATGAATGGTGCGTCTTTCCCTGACCGGGTCATCGTTGTCCCGAGGCAAGACAGAGGTCAAGAGGTGAGAGGTGAACTCTGGTGTAGCTGCATACATTAGCTTGGCCTTGCAGCCTCCATGTCCACTCCTGCAGTGGTGCAGCTCTCTGTTAATTGTTGTTTTTGTTATGATTATTATATTTATATTTTACTCACACGCCACATTCCAATTACGACGTTATAATTAGTTCATTTTGATTCAATCTTTTGTTTTTAGTTCGACGCCATAACAACCCTGCTGCTCCACGTCGAGTGCCTTGTTATCATTAATATCCCCTTTTAGCTCGAGTAACCTTCATATCCAGTGTGCACACACACACACACACACACACACCGCTAATTGAAAGCTAAATAAAAATATTCCCTTAACATAAAATTAACGTGGCTGACGGACCATGTCCCGATATTAAAATAGACATTAACATGATAGAAGCGACTTGTGGCGCCGGGAACAGAGCAGTGTTTAAGGGGCCGGGTTGATAATCATTTACCTTCCCTGAGATGAGAATGTGAATCTGGAAGGAATATTTAGCAGTTGCTGCAACTGCAGGGGCCACACGCTGTAATGGTCGACGCGCAAAACAGCGCAGGCAGCGGTTTATTGTCTGCTCTCCCGCATGAGTGTTCAGGCTAAATTATCATTTCCTGATGCATGTGCGGGGGCAATAAAAGACGCAACAATTCCCGACCGTCATATTTCTACATTCCATTAACACGCAGTTACGGACGCGTGCAAACGCTCCCAGATTCGTGCCTCAAATAGATGGATCACCACGGATCAATAGTCTTAATACGAGCGGTCGATAAATCTATCAGTCAATTATGGCGTTTTAATCTTCCCATGGACGGAGGATAATGAAAACCTTAATACAGGACGAAATAGGTTGTGCCGCGTTAAGCAGCATCGAAGCTCTGTCAAAGTGGCCTGATACTCGTCTGCCAACATGACAGAGAAGTGCTGTGACTACAACAGGTGCAGCTAAGTTTTGCGGCAGCTTGAAAATAATATAGATTATAAAAAATAGCCTAATGATAAAGACTGGATCTGGATCAGGGCGCAGCGGTTTCATTTGGTGGAGTGATTTATGAAAGTTGCCCAAATGTAAAAAAGTCTTTCTGTGTCGATAAAATAAATATTATCAAATGCAAATAGCCTGCATAAAAAATGTGTATTATTTTAAACAAAACAAGGAAGCACATGTCCTGTTGAATAAATATATTCAAGTGAGGTCCGTTGCAGTAGTATACATTGTACAAAATAAATAAACCCAGCCCGCCGTTTCTATGGACAATCAATATAACTTCGTATCTTCCTTTACATTGTGTGCACGGGAGCGCAATGCAATGACTCGAATTTTAATATTCAAATCAGAGCGCCAGTCTGAAGCCGGGGAGCAATGACTGATTGTTTTGACCCGTTCTTGCATGAAGAAACTTGCTCCTTGCGATACGCATCCATCGTGGTAAGCAAATAAAGGTGAAGCGTGAATGAAACCGATGCAAAGGAGGCGAATCAAAACATCTGCAGGCCCGCGCCCTCGTCGCGGTGCGGCACGCGCGACGGCGGCTCACGAGTTCAGCGGCAGGTGTTCGGGGGAGGTCGGGTCTGGAGCGGGGCAGGTGTCCAAAGAGTCCGCGTGTGAGTGCTGGGCCGCGGGGCTCGGGTCGCAGAGCAGCCCGACCCTCCGCAATTTCTTCTGCTTCATGCGTCTGTTCTGAAACCAAACCTTCACCTGCGTCTCGCTGAGCTGCAGGGCGCCGGCGACCTCCACCCGCCTGGCCCGCGTCAGGTACTTGTTGAAGTGGAACTCCTTCTCCAGCTCGGTCAGCTGCTTGGTGCTGAAGCAGGTCCTCGGGCCCCCGCTCACCGTGGGATGCCCATCCGCGCATCTGCTGCTGCTGCTGCCGCTTCCAGCCTCCACAGCTCCGACTCCCGAGCCAGCAACACCGAACCCACAGGTCATGTGCACCCCGGCTGCATGGGGACAGAGGACACGAGAAAACATCCGTCAGCAAGGCTCAAAGAGGTTGATCACAAAAGAAGCACAAAACCCTTCTGAATAAAACCATCCACCCCCATGTCCAGGAAATGAGATGAAAAAAATATGATAGTTGAAACTGACATATAAACTCTTGTCATTGTCATGTTGTTATGGTTTTAGTATTAAATCCCTTGAAATTAAATAAAATAAGATGCATCAAGAAGATTTAGATGTGTCACACTGATAATGAGAAATATGAATTGAATACAAATAACTTGTTTTTGCTTGGTACAGAGGGAAATGGGTTAAACAAATGTGCAAGTGTTCATAAGACCTGAAATTATTTTTAGAAAACATAAAAAGATTTGTAGGAATTGGCCCCGAAACAGTTTCTTTTGATTTAAAGTCTTCAGCCCCAGAGCCATTTTTCTGTCTCTGTAACAAAGATGTACTTCACCGAAGAATCAACTTTAGTAATAGCTTATAGGCACATTGCAAATTCTTTCGGTGCTGTAAAACAGGTGGATGGGGAAGTGCGTGTTATCTCCAGGCGTGGACACACCTGTGCAACATCGTGCAGCAACATCACAAACTACAGCCTGAAAAAAAAAGAACAGAGTTTCGAATCGACTCCTCTGACTCGGGAGACATTTGGAAATTTTACATTTAGATGTCGCTGTATACTGCAGTCACATAAATATTTGGCAATTCAAAACAACTTTGTAGCATTCACAGGCCATTAACTGTATTCATCAGAATCATTATTAATTTGTCTTTAGGCCCTTCTGTGCCAATGGCAGTTTAACAGTTTACAAATCCTCGCAAACACTGTAGTAATGACAAATGCCTGCCTTCTCTTCCTCTGAGGTTTCTGGGTTACACATTAAAGTATCATCTGTGCTGCTTATGTGCAATGAATGACAGGGGCCGCAGCTATATCTTGATTTTTCACCGCTGACATTGTGAGTGGTCGCCAGTGTGTCTTTGCCTCTGAGAGAATGTGCCGCCGCCTGCCGCATAATGGAGTCAGTGTGCCAGGTGTAGTCCAGTGTGTCCCACCACAATTCATAGAGAGGAAGGTTAACAGGCCTCTAGCCACTCGGCAAAGCGCAGCAGATGGAAAGGTCAGTTATGGGATAAATGTCGACATCTGTGTTTTAAGAAAATGTATGTCAAGGTAACCGAGCCTGAGAATTAGAGGACAGAGAGTGTGAGGAAGCAATGCCGAGGAACTGTGCGTAATTAAGAACTTCAGCTTTCAGGAGTGCAAATCACATGCACATTCTGATTAATGGCTCCAAAGATAATAGAATTGATGCCAGCCAGAAGGCATAAAAGAATCAAACCAAATATTTGAGGAATGACTTGCACGTTTAAAAATAGCCAGCCAGCAAAGGGAACAGAGGGGCCTTCCAAGCCAAGGAGAGCGAAGAAGAAAGGGAGATAGATCAATACACATTGCCTCAGTCATCTGGGCATCCAGCCCACAGTAATTCAGGTGCTGTCAAAGCATAATTGAAGAATGACGCACTGGGAATATACACACCGAGCCAGGAGATCAGGTTTCAGCAGGTCTGAGGAGGCCTTTCACCACGGTAGAGTACGCGGGACTTTGTTTTGTGCCAGAACCAATACACCCTCCAGAGGAAAAGCACACTCCCACTAATGACTCTTTTCCAAGTTACATTGTGGCGTTAATGAGTCACTCCTACAGATGATCCCCTTCAGAGGGATACAGGAAGAGGTTACAGAGATGCTCTGAGTACGGCGAGGAGATGTGTCTGTGTGCGTGGGCGGCGGCGAGCCAATGGCTTTCTCAAGTGCAACAGAGTTGGATCAGACGAGTGGCTAATGCGTTTTATGAATAAAACGACTCCTGGACCACTCAGAGGTTGTTGTTGTTGTTGTGACCTTCTGCCTCCCTCACAGGGGCGCCATGAGAGAAATACCAACTAATCCACATTCTGAACATGCAGTGAGGCGATCAAAAGCCAGAAATGGGTGGTTTTCTTTCAGTCGCATCTTACAACATTTCAATATTTATGACAAATCGAAAATGGTACTGATGTGGCCCTCTGCTTTTCTCACAGTGGCATCATCAGGAAAATGATGTTACACGGTGAATGTGTGTGTGTGTGTGAGGGCACATCATCATTACCCACTAATCTGAATTTCCAAAGTGTCTTAAATGTGTAATGTTTTACAGTCTGCCAGGTGCCCCTCTGGATTTTGAGCCTGTGAGTAGATAATCACAAGCTATGAACTGTAGTTTTGTGTGTGTTGCATCGCGCACACACGTAGACGTGACCTTTTGTGTGCTGCTCAATGCAGAAATAACATGTTTAATCCACATTATCTTCACCGCTCATCTGGACTTTGCAGCAGCGTGGTGTTTGCTGCATCCGACGCAGAGGGAACTCGGGCCTTTTACCACAAACACAGTGTGTAGTATTGACCAAGCTGCATCTTTGGTCGCTGAATATTTACAGCAGCATCACAGCAAGCAGACACTGTTCTGTGGAGAAAACAAAAACAAAAAAAGTCTAGACCTGCATGTTGTAAATCTGAGAAATGGAGAAATGTATGAAACTCAACCCAAGTACAGTGGCCAGTCAGTCAAATGACAATATTGATCACATGGAGCATCTATCATATAGGATATACTATAACTCACATAAATTTGAACATTGATAGGCATTTTTCACATTAGCAGGCCATTGGTTTTTATTTTAATATATTTTTTACTTTTTTTATAAAGGCTTGGATATGTATTCTTCTGTGCGGGCTCTGTGCCCAGGACTCATCAGTCAGGGAAATGATGATCTGTGACAGCAATTATGTTAAAAAGGTGGACACATGTAAAGGTGCTGCAAACTGAAATCAATAGGCAAGGGCTTTCATTACCAACAGACAACTAATCAATACTCAGGGAGCACTCCAAGAGTAAGTTTTACTCAACTTCCTGTGAGTCTCGACAGGCAGTGGTCTGTTGCATTATTCAAAAGCCACTGGTAAGTAAGGGCAAGGGTAAATAATTGATCATTCTCTGGGTTGCGTACACACACCGAGGCTGAACAGGCCTCTTACTGTACTTCACCCTGCTTCTGCACGAACAGTCTGAGTCCTGCGTGTAACAGTAGGTGGAGCGAAACAAAATGTTTATACAACCGAACAGATTTACATTAACATGGGACCGTTAAGGAAATGATGATCGAGTCCTCGTGTGCGTATTCAAATGTGACGTCGCGTCAACAAACCGAATTTGCCTTTCGATCTGCTTTTAAAACAATGAGGACTCTTTTCTTTCGTTTGAATCCAACTTCTGCCCACGGAGGACATTGTTGACTGTGACGCACAAATCACGTCACCTTCTCCCTCTGTTTGTTTTGTTCAGCTCGTGGAGAAAAACTTCGACCAAACTTTTCCAACTATGAATGGAACTTATCCAGAGTTGAAAATAAAGCAAACATATAGAATCAATGCATGTCTCGAGGTGACTTTTTCTTTCCTCTCGAGCTCGGTCTCCCATGACAAACAAAAAAACCAGAAGTCTTACCCGCCCGGTGCTGACTCCTCTTCACTCTCATCCACTCAAAAGTTTTACTCCTTCCATCCGTGTCCGCCACGCTGCAGTCCGAGGCGGCTGGACCTCGCACGGCGACGTCGGTCTCGCAGCCATGACGGGGGTAGATTTGAATTTGCTCTGCGAGTGACCTAAAATCGGAGAGTCCCGTCCCGCTGTTAGTTGACGCACAATATCCGCGTCCGGGAGAGCCCTGCCCCTGCGCCCTGCACCGCCAGGGGACACTGGACGAGTGGGGGCAGGCCGGTGTCGAGAAGCCCCCGAGAGCCTCGAACGGCGCAGGAGGGGGAGGAGGAGGAGGAGGAGGAGGAGGAGGTGGGCTGTCCGAAGAGGTGCAGAGAGTCAAACTATTGGGGAGAGTTGAGAAGTGGGGATGCGGGGGGTTAAATCTTGAAGCGATTCCCACCTCCAGATTCCCCTCCTCATCCTCAGGATGAGTCCTGCCGCCCAGGTCCCGGTTTATGACCTCTTTTGCTCGGCAGCAGCCCGTGAACAGAGGGCTACTCTCCCCTTCGGCCGTTAACTCTTGATAGGAAGTCATTATCACCTCTCCCCCCCCCCCCCCTGCATACTCATTGGACGGGGTTGCACTTCATGCCCGGCCTCTCGTGCATCCAGTAACGCACGGTCAGGCGGCTGGACGACCGACCGGCCGACCGCGGGGACATTCCTCAGAGGAGAAACACTGGCCCCTGATTGATGGAGATGACGTGCCCCCCCGGTGTCGGCCAATGGCTGGACATCTGTGTCATCAGGGAGGACAACGCTGATTTCGCCGAGCCAGCAAGTTGTGAAACTGACTCCAGGTCAACATCACAGTGAGAAGAGTGTGGCATCATGCAGGCCACAACGAGAAACCACAGACGTCCTTATGAAAGCAGCAAGAAAGTTAATCTTAATCGTCATCATCAGACTGAGGTCCTTCACTGGCCTGTCACCTATTCAGGTATAGGCTATGACGTCAGACATCTTTCTATCATACAGCTCAAATCCTTCAAAAAATAAAGAATGAATCTTTTAAGACAACAATGAAACTCCTGTTCCAACGCTACATTAACATGATATAGGCCAACACAGCTAATGGATTATGCAAATATTGCGAAGGCTTCTCCTTGGAAAGAAAGAAAAAAAGCGAGGCCCTCTTTAGCAAAGGGCTTAGGTCATGTGAAAGGCACACTTAATGGGTTCAGAGGTCGTGACAGCTGGTATTTAGAAGTTCAGTGGCAGCAGATTTGTAATTAGCCTCGAACAAATACAAAATAAAAATGGCCCTGAGTGGAGATCGAGAAGATGTAACATGGTGGAAAAGATAAACAGTTCGTCCATGTTGGATCAGCTCAAGATCCGGGTATTACATGCTCGTGGCCAAAAGTAAGTCAACATGAAAACCAATACTTTTCAAATAGGCGTAAAAATGACGCTAAATGCTCCGCTTCAAGCGCGCAGAACAGACGTTACATGCAGGATACATGCGCAGATGAGTTGAACACAATACAGGAGTGAAAAAAAAAGAGAATCGAAATGCAAATCATGCAAACAACCCAATCGTCGTCACGGTAGAGGAGTGGATCTGCAGGAACAGCAATGTTTTCAGTGCATGAAGTGCTTCACAGGTTTGTTGACCTGCGTTCAAAAGTCAATGGGAATGTACAGACCTAACAACCGGAGCTGTTTAATTTTACAGTGAAGAAATGGGCTCTCTTATATTTCCGAGAAATCAAAAGTTTACAAGAAAGCAAGATTTCCGTTTTTTTTCTCCTTTTTAGGTTTCAGCCAATTTAGTTTGACCGAAACGGGATTAAACCATTAAACTAGATATTAACTAATGAAGAAGAACAAAGATGTTGTGTTCAATTCATTGATACATTTTTTTAATTGCATTATAGGCTTTTACTATAAAATTGTTTAAATCCAATGAAAATAAAGAATGTGATATTCACACAATTGTTATGATTGTTATCATTAATTGTTTGCATATGATTATTTATGATAACAAAAAATGTAATCACAATTATTATTGTTATTATTATTATTAATATATTTATTTCTCAGATAGAAGGCAGAAACCACCCACATTTAATTAAAAAAATACAACAACAACAACAACTTACTCCTACTACGCGTTTCTCTCTTCTTTTTTGTAACCGATATTTTTGTTCGTCTTCTTAAGTCTGCAGTAATTACAATATAATTCAGCGTAATGAACAACTTCTAACCGCATTCTTACAACGCAGAAATATGGTCCCAGCTGTGGGAGGTAATGGGATTCTACAGGCAGCGATGTGCTGAATGACTGAGTGCAATATATCCCCTCTCCCCGTGCATTTGCATGGCGCACTGATCCATCTTCATGTCAGCTCGGAGGTTACCCAGGGTTCACGCGCTGCCTTGTTTCTCTCCTCCACACTCAATAAATAAATCTCTGCAGCTTTCTGTTTACCGCCTGAATATAAATTTGTTTGCAGTCGATCGAAGACCTGTGCGGAGGTATTAGAAATTGTATTTCTGTAATGGCTTTCAGCAGAGGGAGGGGGGAGGGGGTGGGAGATGGGAGAGGAAGAGGAAGAAGAAGAAGAAGAGGAGGAGGAGGGAAAAAAAACCAGGTGTGAGCCATCTCTGCTTTCTATGCAAACGAATTTGAAAAAATAAAAGCCTCAGCCCATTATGGCTCATGGACGCATTCAAATTACATTTAAAACCAAGTAACCTTTTTATCTTGTAGGACAAGAACAGTAATCCCCTGTTTGTTCCTAGAAGTGCCATATGTTTGATTAGCATATCTGAAGTGCTGTTCCACGTCACTGCCCGACACCTTTATGCAACAGAAGTTATATTAGCACATTTAGCACAAGAGCAAAAAAAAATAAGCAAATGACGTTTAGATGAGGTTCTTTCCTCCGGACAGCTTGAATCCCCTAAACCGCAAATTTAGCCTGAGATGGGTTTGGAAAATGAGAAAGGGGCATAAATCTAACAATTTAGGTGAAATGGATGACCTGAATACCATCCTGAATTGTAGGTCCCTAAGAAAACCACAGACCTGAAATGTGAATATCTGCCCCCTTCAAGGCGCGTAGGCGTCTCCCATCACGATCACTATTGTCTCTGTTGTTTTGACTGGAGGTGAGGTAAACACGGCAGCACTCGGGTGGCTGCATGTGTCAGGAGGCAGGAGGAGGGAGATGATATTGACTGATGCTAATTTGTTTCCGCGCCCATGCTCTGATGTGTGTCAATAGGCAGTCGAGGCCCTGGGATCAGCTCGGCCTCACTCGGATTACCTCCACGGTTTTCGAATTGAACCCTCGTCCACGCTGCTGCCGACATGATGCTTCGGCCGATTGACACCGGACCCCTTGTCTGGCCCTCCGACACTGGCAGGCCTCACTACGTGTCAGCTCTTGACCCCTCACAAGACTGGGAATTAACCAGCGCTGACAGACGACTGTCACCGCCAGCCAGAGAGGTCACTGCCCTTTAATGCAGTTCCACGAGGGGAAGATGACGGCCATCTACGCCGTGTTTATGGAGCTCAGGCTCATCAATGTGGCATCATGATGGAGCTGTAATATGGCTGAGGGACAAACAGAAATAAAGCAGGAGGGGGGGGGGGGAAGAGAAATAGAGAGAAAGGGTCAATGCAGGGCTGAAGAAGAAGCAGAAACAGATATTCAAGTTTGGCACATTGACCGGTTGAAAGATGGCTATCTATGTGATTGATAGAGCATGTCAGTGTTTTTCAAATATTGACATTTTTGAAAAATAGTGATGTCAGGAGTAAGATCTAGCTCAGTGCACACCCAGCCCACACACGACCCAGGGAATACCAGCCGAAAAACAAAAAGAAATCCACTCGCAGCGTGGAAGTCTAATAATTGTGCTTATACTTTTTTTCGTTGAATGCTATGAAATCTGTCACAGCACATGAGCCATAATCATAAATCCAATGCAACCGCTGTGCAAATGGCCGGGGACAATTGCAGACGACCCGCCCTCTGCACAGAGGCTCACCAGTGTGACAATGAAACAATACCTGGCTAATGTGAGGACTTTTCAGCAGTAGCCTGTAGTGTGTAGCGCGGCGCCTCGCAGCCTCGGCGAGCCGAGAGGCTCGGAGTCGGCAGAATCCCGAACACCATGACAACAAGCCATCAGTCATCTTCCCCCCGAGCTGCTGTGCACACTTGTGTGTTTCCGGAGTCCTTACTGTGGGAAATGAGCAGGGTTAAACACGAAACAGGAGGAAATGTTCATCATAGCAGCACAACACTCTGTAACATTCTCCCCCGTACAGCAGCGGTTTCGCTGCAGGGAAAGAGAGGGGAGTGGGGAGATTGTTTCCCCTTGTTTTTTTTCTTCTTTCCTGCTCAAACATCCCCTGCTTGTTCACAGCGCAGATCAGTGATCTCCTGCGCATGCTAATCATGGTTAACAGCAAAATGCGGATAGAAAAATGAAACTGTATTAATGAGGCAATGACTCTCCTCTGAGGTTCAAGATTATTTCAGCAGTTGAAGGATGTTGAATATTTGAGTTTAGATTTAATAAAAAATCAGATCCCACACACACATACAGTATATACGTGTGTGTGTGTGTGTGTGTGTGTGTGTGTATATATTCTGTGCTGTGCTATGCAGCCAATTATCAAACATATTTTTGTGTGTGTGTGCGCGCGTGTGTGTGTGCGTGTGTGTGTGTGTGTGTGTCAAAGGAAAATATGTTGGATGCTCTGTGCACTGTATTTTGTTTATTGGCTGCACAGCAGGAGTTGGTAATGAGCCGAACACACAAACAGAAAAACCACACTGGGGAAATATAACCTTTTTCAGAAGGCTGAGGATTAAAAGTAATAAAATAAAAGATTATGTCACAGTTTTAATCCATCTGATGTTGGAATTGTCTTTACTTCCTCGTTGTCCGGGAGTCTGCTGCTGCACATGTTAAAGTAATAAGAATATTTGCATAACTAATTCATTTTCTCTCTGAAAGACTGGATGTGCAGTGTTAACAAACGTGACAACAGGAAAATTGTCATTAGTGTTATTACGCCAACAAAAGGAAATACTGCATGTTTTATATGCTGCACAGTCTATGTAATGAAAATATATACACTCTTTTATCAGGAACTATCTATACAAAACTATTACAGTGTAATACAACAATTGAGCAATAGATCAGTAATAACTTCAACAAGCTTAAATATGTTCAGTTTTTTAATAAACTCTTTTTTTAGTAAAGTGTTGATTCAACTTCATGTAAACGTGTTTCTGAAACTTAGTCCGTCTTCTTTGATAGAAATGGGATGGATGCATTAATATTCAATATTATAACCATCATGGTTAATTGTAGGGCAGTTGTCTTAGCCTGTGCTATTCTGGGTGCATCTAATAAACTAGCAACTATATATAGTTAAACATGTTTTTCTACTCTTTTTCTACACACATTTTTTTTTTTTTACACCAGAACAACTAAAAGAAAGTGCATTGATTAGATTCTGTGTGATAAAGCCATTCGGTGTTAAACAATTCTTGAGTGGTCGATACTGGTCAGCATGTGACATTTAGCAGGGTTACTGTTGTGATTACAAGTTCATTCATTTCCGAGGGAGAGGGGGGGTGGGCTACACCGTGCACAGTGCTGCTCACCACAGCTCAGACACTTTCATCACCAACTTACCTTTTTACTGTCACCGATCATCCTCAACTGGGAAGCATTTAAAATGTCATTGATCTTGATATTGCTGCGCCATAATGTGACAGGAACAGTTGTATGAGATCCAGGAAGTCAAATTTCCAAGACTGATGAGTCGTAGCAGTTGAGTTATAATCCATCCACCTGAGTGATGCCCGGGCTCTGTTCCACGTGAAGGGGCAGACAAATAAATAAAACCCATAAAGGTGACACAGGAAATTGATACTTAACAACCATCTCGAGCAACAAGCACCCAGAGAGACTGGTGGACAGCAGTTACAACTGCGGAGGGAAAAGACTGAGAAGGTTAATAGGTCATAAAAAGAACGAAAGCTCCTAAAGGCCCCGCATAAAAGTTTAGGGTTTTACCTAACAATCCACCAAAGTGTCGCGTGTAACAGTCACTGGGAAGGTTTTTACTTCTATTGCACAGATCAGTCGATTCTCAAACATAATGTTTCAAAAAGGAAAATTGGAAATAAGCCTCAAGTCGGTCATAATATATTTCTTATTATGTTCAGAATAGCATTTAAGCACAGGACACAACTGTTGTTGTTTCTAACATGTTTCAGTTTCTTCCATCTTCCATAACTTTTGGAAAGTGCAGAGCAGCAGTCCATCAACATTTAGTGGACTGTGGTGTATGAATACAAACACTTCTTCTGGGTGGTGTGTGAAGTGTTTTTTGTTTTTTTTCAGTTTTCTTTTTATACAGTCCATTGCTACCAGCTCTTTTGTGCCCTTTGAATCACACAGCACTCCATATACAAAACATTACCACCATAAAAAATGTAAAAACCTGTTGAACAAAATATCTCATTTTCCCCCTCGTGGATACAGAAATCTACAAGATAAACATAAATGACCATAAATCCAAAACTTTGAATCGTCCAGCCCTTTGAAAATAGTCGTTAGCAAACACAATCTTTCATTTTAACCCATAAATTCGGCAGAGTTTGCTCTGAGGAGATTCAAGCTTTTAACCTCTTTTAACCCCGCAGGAGAGTTGTGTGATTTGTTTTGACTTTGATCAGTTCAAAATGAATGGATTGTGTTTTTTTGTCCATGTATCATTGTATTCTGTCTAAATTGTCTTTTTACATTCTAACTGCCATGTTATGTCTGGTACGGTTTTGTGACACAATAAAATAGGTTCATATTTGAACTTGAAAGGGGAAAGAAATGCGGCTGTATTCTTCACATTATTATTATTGTTACATTCTATTTTACTGTGGCACAAAACAGTAACAGACATGACATGGCAGGTAGAATGTAGAAAAGGCAATTTAGACAGAAAACAATGATACATGGACAAAAAACATAATCCATTTGTTTTAAACTGAGCAAGTTCATAATCGAACTTGAAACAGACATGGCTGTATACATGCTATGTTATAGTTTCAGAATTAGATTTGATGTCATGATAAAAAAAATGTTTTGTGTATAAAATGTTACATCCTTAATAACTAGGGTTTATTTCTTAATCACTCACTCAACCACTTTTACCAAAATATGAACTTAACCTTTAGAAGTCCCGCTTTGATTTTATCTTTATATACTACTTTTTATTTTAAAGTTTACCATGACAAAATTTGGAATCTTTTTTTTACATTGCCTATATGATGAGAGAATTCATTTTTCACTTTGACATGGTCATGACAATTTAATTAACAAATTGTAAATAAAGAGAAGTTTTTGTTCTTTTGGAGGGTGTTTATTCCTGTTCATAAACGGTGTGAAGCACATCAATCATCTGCATTAACTGGTGGTATGAATGAGTATATGTGTGAATGGTAATGTAAATGGTATATGAAGATACAACAAAAAACGATGCATGACTTGTGTTGAGACACTGATGGTTGAGAAACCTCCGTCGTGGCTCTCCAGACAACAAACATGTAGCACACAGTCCAATCAGAGCAGGGCCTGTCACATGTAGACATGTGTTATCATTGTTATCATTCATTTCCCCTGATGGTGATCCCCATATAATGAATGGAAATAACACTACCCAACGCAATACTCCAGTAGACACCAGGAGATTACTGAGATGGTAATACGAAAAGCCTCAGGCTTGACTCTTTCAGGGGCAAATGTTTTGGAAGATACTTTAAGACGCATGTCTTTGTTAAGCACACAGCAATTTCTTTTTTTCACGGCAGCTTAAGAAGAGTCTTGATGCATGGAGCATTTTTCAAGTCTAACCTCAAAATCGGTTTCACAACAGCTGCAAATGGGACAGTGAAGCATCAGTCACTGTAAAGGACAAAAACGCAAAAAAAATCTGATATTAATGATGGACCGTAACCAAAGCTGGTTTCATGGCACCACGGCTGGCATCATTCATCACTTCAAAGATCCTCTTAATACATCTCTCAAGTCTGATCAAAACCCAGGGTGAAAAAAAACATGTAAAGGATTTGGGGCTTTGCAGATCTTCCCCCGAAGAACAGTAAAAAAGGAAATGATGACTTAAGTTGCTAACTAGAAGCAACTCAGTGTGAGAACAAATGGCTAAAGCTAATGTTGAAATGGAAGTAGACTGTTCCCCCTTGCAGTGGGGCCCTTGGGGGGGGGGGGGATGATTGACCCCTGGGGATCCCCCTTGACCCCAGCTACAGAATTACTGCACTCCAGTGTGCAGATCCTCTTGGCTTTTAGTGTCTGGCAGGAGAATGTGGTGAGGAACCAGAGGTAAAGGTCCTATTGAGCCTCTGCACCATTAACACCATAAATCAGCGGGGCGTATGCAAGAATCTCAGGAATCCAACACTGTCTGGTCCTTCTTCTCCACAATCCCCCCGCTCTCTGTCTCCGAACAAACATATCAGCAGGAGAGAACAGTCTCTTGCTTCCTCTCCTTCTCTCTCTCTCTCTCTCCCTTTATTACGTTTCTCTGAAATTGCCTTGCTGTCACCACCTCTAGGACACAGACGTGGTGTGGACCTGGCTTTATTCTATTTAACATTTCCACTGAGTTTCAGCGGCTGTAGAGCTCCCCTGACACTGACTGAGAACTGCTGCAAACTGTATCAAATATTTACCGAATGACAGCTGATCCAGGGACTGATTCGGTAATGAATTAGGAGCAAGAAGTCACTCTATTCAGGGTCACGAGGGGATCGGCTTCCCGGGTACCTCCCTCGTTTCAAAGCTGTCAGTGGTCCTCTGTGACAACTCATTTACAGTAAGGCCGCTGATTTAAAACTGTCAGCATGTGCACAACTTTGTTGGGAGTATTGATATCGCGGCTCACCGAGCGTGGGGAAAAGTTGCTCTCATGTCTTTGATGTGTAAAACTGTTGAGTCCCAAGAGAACTTGTGACCTACTTCTGGCAAAAAAATGCATAACGTCCCGTGTGGGTAATTTAGCTCAGTGAATCAGGAGAATTTGAAATCAAAAATAGCAAAGGAAAAATACTATTTCCATGAGATAATTCAATTTGGGAATCCATGTGTCATGGCACAGAATATGACACAACGTCTTCCTTGTTGTTCCTTGAGATAATATGTTACTATTAGTTAGTGAACCTCATTGGTCTGTATCCTACTGGCTGCTGGAAGTGTTTTTAAGCAACACAACTAACATGCCCCCTGAGAGGGAGGCCAGCCCCAACATGCAGCTCTACAATTTGGCTGTTGAAAAGGCAGGGGCTGGGAAGGAGGAGGCAAAGAGATCTTGTCATGGTGCCCAGTGGGTTCAGAGCTTGTGGTTGGACTGCTGGAAAGACTGCCTTGTCTCCGTGATTAATGGTCGGGGAACTTGGAGGCAGGAGCGAGGGAGAGGCTTCTGTGGCAAGACTGTGCAACTTGAATGCACAACACTGTAGAGTTTTCAATGAATCTAAAGCGTGCCTTAATTAAATTACAGCATCTTTCTCTTTTTTTTCTCCCCCATTTGGGACCTTATCCAACAATATCTTAATCATGAAATACTGCTGGAAAAAAAAAATTTCATCAGCAATGAACAGGGTAAACAGTGCACGAGAGCTACAGTTTTCCCAAATGCATTTATTAAGCATGTACAGTATGTGACGTCTCAATTTATCAAGGACTGTATCAAAGACTTGCCATATCCTTTAATGGCTTTAACAAAAATATAACATCATTCAATGTGAACATTATTCCGTCCATTTAACAGTTAAAACATGTTTTTTACACAAATGCTGCCATTTACAGTACATAAATAATGAAAAAGAGGCCTAATGTGATACTAACAAGATATAATAACCACTTAGCTATTACCTTCAAACTGAGGGAATAGGAAACTCACTCGCAGTTATAAGTTCCACGTGCATATAACATGCAAAACCGATACAAATGTAACATCCAAAAAAGTGACCTCGAAAAACATGTAAAATTAATTACATAAATGTCTTGTGCATGCAGTGTTCATGCGGCAAGTTCGAAGACCTCCAGTCGCCTGAGATACACAAATGATATCACTGTGGCTCCGCTTTAATGAAGACATGTTCATACGGTCTAATTAAAATGCTTCATGAGTGGTGAAAGAGTGTGCTGGGGGGATTTCAACCCTGCAACGCTAATCAGACGTCCTCCCGCCTTTCATAACTCAGTGAAAGTGGATGTATCATTGAGATTTTGATGAGCACGGGAGGGAGGGCCATGATGAGGCCCTAGGGCCAGTTTGAAGTGCCAGCATGGTGAAGGCTATCTAGGCCCCAACAGGAGGACGGCGGACCATTCGCAACAGATGGAAATATACAACTTAGATGGGGCAGGTCTGCAGTGTGAATACACTGACCGCCGCTGCTGCCGTCACCGCGAGAGCCAATGAGAGAGGTGGAGGACGACGGCGTGGGAGCATAATCCATGAAGTACAGGTCTGAGGGAGAGGAAGTTCTAATAACGCATGCACCTGGGAAACTCAGGTGATCCGCGCAAGAGCTCGAGCTGGAGGAAGGGTGGCAGGGAGACCACCGCTCGGACGCGCCTGCCACCTTTCCACACTTGCGCTCCTTCTTGTACCTCATCCTGCGGTTCTGAAACCAGATCTTGACCTGGCGATCGGTGAGCTGCAGCCCGGCGGCCATCTCCAGCCTGCGAGGGCGGCAGAGGTAAGGGCTGAAGTGGAACTCCTTCTCCAGCTCCAGCAGCTGGCTGTTGGTGAAGGCCGTCCTCTCCCTCCTCACACCGGGCCTTCCTCTGCCTCCAGCCGCCACGCCGCCGCTTCCCATTACTGTGGGAGGAAGCACATAGAGAAGAGAGGGTGATGAAAGCATATAACAAGTCTGACATGGGATGTATAAACCCCCCTCCCCGACGTGGAGGATTCAAGTGGTCGTGATGTTAATCCTCATCCAATCAACCTGAGACCACGCACTTGGGACCCTCAGCTCTTTCCTGAGTATTCAGTCATGCTCGAGACACCGTACAAGACTGGCTGTCTACTGTGTCATGTGTTCAGGGAAAGTTACCACCCGAAGAAACAGTCTGGGGGAAACATCTGACGCCACTACGGCTGCCTGACAGGGCCACATTAATCACGGCTACACACGGAAGCAGACCTGTCAAATCCCCATCTCAGTCACTTAAAAGGTACCCTGGGACTCCCACTGAAAATAACCACCATTAGGGATTCCATTTGACATGCACATCAGCAATACCAGGGCCCTGTTAATAACAATATAACGTACAGGGGTTAATGGATACTTAATAAGGCCCGTGGTGACCTTGGAGAGCAAACTGCTCTGCTTAACAACACACCAGCAGACTGGCAGGCTGTGGCCTCATGGTTATGGGCTTGTTTGTAGCAGTGATGGTCATGTAGTACTGTGACAGTTAAGAAGCATGATTAGTGAACAATAAAAAAAAGGTTTTGTATAGTTAATGATTATTTACCATTTCTGGAATGATCTTCTTTCCTTGTTGTAAAGTTTAATGGAGATTTCCCCCTCAGAATAAACTTTATTTTACTCACTAAATTATGTGGGCAGACGTTATACTCGGTTGACTGAGCAGATTTATTCAATGACAAAGAAACAACAGAACATAAAGTGATATTTTATGATTAAGATACTTTCATCCAAAATAAAATGCTGCTCCACTGACTTCTACTTTGCCTGCAGGAGTGAAAAAACAAGCAAGAGCCGGACACAGACATTTGTTTAACTGAGCTGCAACTCATTCATACACTAGTTTGACCTAACAGAAGTGAAAAAATATACTTTGGTATATTCAAAATAATGAAGGGGACTCATTGAACAAATGATGTGTGAATGCTGTTATGTAGTATGAAACAGTTTACTGTCATGGGCATGCAGTGTGTCATGTGACATGTGAAGTTATTTGATGAAAGTCAGAGGTGAGTGTGTGAATGAGGGACAGAGTCATTGTGTGTGGTTGTCATGGATTCACCCCATCACTCAACAATTTTCTGCAATCTCAGTCAGAGAGTCAAAGTCACTTGGTAATAAATAAAGGCAGAGTTACCAGATTGATCAGAGTCAGTTGTCCGTGAATTCATCCAGGGGAAAGTGACTCCAGAGCGGCAGATGGTGAGGAGACTGCAGCTCCTGCTCTCGATGTCCAGCTTGCCCTTGGCATGGCAGTGAACCGGGGGCTCCAGCGGGCTCTGAAACTGTTCACCTGGGCCCAACCTGGAAGTGACACGAGCAGAGGAGGTCATGTTTTGCTGATTGAGTTCTGCGTCTTGGCCTCCTCCATCGCATCCCGCAATCACTTCTGGCACTCGTCCAGAGCTCACAGCAAAACTGTTGCCGTGCAGCTGCAGCGGGAGGGCGGACTGTCGGGGGTCCATGGACCCGAGCTCATCAAACTGTCTCAAATAAAAACCAGGAATCCCCCCAACAGCCGTAAAAAGCCAGGGGTTTGTCTCCGTCTAATATCCCATCACAATTAACCTGACTGTGTAAAAAAAAAAAAACATGCAGGGGATGAGCACTTGGAGAAACCATGTGGAATATTTGAATAATATTTACCAGAAGGGCGCCGTGGTCACGTGTGTCCGTCGTCCAATGGCCAAGCTCTGGGGCTGCGAAGTGATCCGCCGACAACTTGGGGCGCAGGAAGAAGCTGCTGCGAGGTTTCTTCAGACAACATTTCTGCGAGTAGCCGGCGTCTCTGTGCCTGTGGGACTGAAAAGAAAAGAGAAAAAAAATCACATAACGGAATAAGAAGTGATGCCAACAACTGTGTAATCAGTGAGTGAGAAAGAGATGTGTTTATAGAGAGAGCAGGGGCGGGGGGGAGGGGGGGGGGGCAGAGATTACATGTGTGGTGAGAAACGTCTCGTGGTTGATTTCTTTTAATGCTGTAAATCTTTAGAAGCGTTTATTATAAAGGGAGCCGCCGTTTGCAGCTGCACATCCAATCCTCTCCGGGGGTAGGTTTTTTTATTGTGTGTGTTGTTTAATCAAAATGCAACATCGAGGAGCTCGTCTGATCTGGAATCACACACCGGATAATTACGGGTTATCGACCACAAGTTTTTTTTTAATCTGAAGCTTTCCACGTGTGCAATGCAAAATAAATACAGGATTGACATCCCTATGATTTTTTTTTTTGGCCCCATTTTAATATAATAATAAACAGTTTCAAATCTCGTATTCATGCCGTCAGGCAGCCTTTCGGTTGACACTCTGCTGCGAGGCTGATTTCCCCCTGTAAAATAAATAAATCCGATTATTAATGTTTTTCTTTTGAACTAATTCAACTAATCATTGAAAAAAAATCGGCGGGTTTTTTTCTGCAAATAACAGCATATGCTTCCAACTGTCGGAGTGGAAAGTGTGCAGCTTTAATAGGATTCACTGGGAGTGGTCAAACAAAGGCTTTGACTGTCATTGCCACACAAAGACAAAGGAGGAAAATCATTAGGAGGATTTTTTTCCCCTTTTTCCTCTTCTTCTATGGGACGAGTCGAAGCATTTGCAAGAATCGAGCATCACTGTTCAGGATATCTAGTGTCCCCTGCGTGTCCGCAGTCCAAACCCTGGACATGTTTCTGTTGGTCAACATCCCGCCTGCTGCTCGGCTGCATCGTGGACAAAGAGGAGGAGACGTTGAGCAGAGCTCACACGTCTGTTCGCAGCCACACAACGTGGTGCACACAACACACTGATGGGGACTTTGAAATATATATAAATATATATATATATATATAGCTGTGGAACTGCAAAGCATTTTGCAACTTCGATTTAAGAAAATAAAACATAATAATTCCCATGTCGGGGGCGGGGGGTGTTGTTTGGGGATAAAAGCTGAATCGCTTGTGGCCTGGTGGAGTTAAACTATGGGGGGAGAAGATCTCATTAAAAGTGGTTGCTTAATTTGTATGCAAAGTGGATACACAACTGGAATAATGAAGCCATCACTACTTTCTTCTTCTTCTTCTTCTTTAAATAGTGCAGTCAAAATCATTTTCCCAAAACACGAGAGAGGCTCCGCAGGCTATACGATGTTTGCATATTTCTGTATCCTGTATCAGTCGGAGTGTGAACCAGGCGTTAGATTTAAGTTCTTTCTCGTGTTTCACTACAACAAAGCTGTCGAGAGAACCCTCTTTAAATGTCTCTGGGAGGTGATGGATTATGCGCTCAGGGTCGCAGAGCCATGGAAGGAGAGGAGCCTTCCCCCTTGTTCCGCTCCACCCCTGCTGCTGATGCTGCTGCTGCTGCTGCTGCTGCTGCCACCGTCACCGAGCGTTTTACCTGCACCTCCACTCAGATGCCCCCCCTCCCCCTCCTTTTCTTTCTTTTTTAAATAGGCTGCATGAACAGTTAATTGCACATAATGCGATTACAATCCGTGTATGGCTTATTGGTAACCACAATCAGCATTAAAGTGTCTTGATTTTATTGTAATTATTATTGATTCAAATTTAATTTTAATCAGACACTGAAAACGAGGTAACGACTGCGGCCAACAGCCATTCAAATTATATAGTTCAAGTGCCAAATATCTCCACAGTCAATCCGGAGAAATGAATAGAGATTGAAACACGATGACATCCATCAGTTCCCCTTCTCGCCATTCTTGTTATTATTGTTATTAGCAGGTGAGTTGGGCCGCGTGCACATATGGACGCACTGAAATGGGAGAAAGTAATTAAATTCGTTTTGTTTTCCTTACCTCACACCCTTGAACACACTCTGAATTGGAGATAGAATCTATGATATACTGGCTCAGCAAGACCATAATTTAGCTCCTCTGCGCCTCCGCCACAATTCTCCGTGAACTCTGTTTGAACCGCCTCGGTGGCAATAAATCATTTTTCTCTCTCGCACAAAAAAAGCGCGCCGGTCGCTCTGGGTGTCAACCCTCTCACAATTCCTCCTTATACCTTCTGCGCTCCCTCGCCTGCTGACACAAACAAC
>NC_061517.1:11892500-12047500 GCF_022379125.1 Scophthalmus maximus
GAAAAAAAGCAACCCCCCCACCCAAAAAAACCCAATTGCATCTGTTTGAGAAATTAAATTGTTATGGGACAGTTCACAAGTATTCAGATGCTATTTTGTCAGACGTCTGTATCTCAGTCCGGCAGGTCTGTACAGTCCTGTGGTGTGTGGTTGTGGCTCTTCCTGCCAGATGAGATGTTTAGCGCCGTTTTTTGAAAACGCAGGTTTTTTGTATTCTCGCGAGCTGCTGCTGCACACTCTGTGGGGGAGGGGAGGGTTTTTTTAAGGGGGGGGGGGCATGTAAAAAAATGTTTATACAAGCAAAAGTCAAAGAGTGAACACAGACGAAAAACATCGGCTCCTCATGCAGGCAGGCACACTGCCACAGAGGCTAACACAGGTCAGCTGGTTCACTCCGTCACCATCCTCACTCTCATATTTACACCACACGACGCATTATGTTCAATCTGTCTGCAATTCACGACTTCAATTTGTTATTCTTTTTGTATTTGAATTTTTATATATATTTATGCATTTGAAAACTCAGTGGCATGATGGCGCACTGGGTTATAGGGGGGGAAATCCAGGGAAACTACTTATAGTTATACAAAAAGGAACGAGAATATTTCCCACAACAATCTAGAGTGTCTAACACAGAGGTCGTCTAAATGAATCGCATGCAGCTTCGTGATCAATTCGGGGGACGGAGTCTGTCGTGGCCGTGGCGGAGGCAGTGCAGTGTGGAGTGGAATGGGGGGAGGGCCCCGGTGGCTCGTCTTTAGCGGTAATTGAATGCCCTTCAGACTGATGAGGTTGCACATAATGCACAGCGCAAACTATTTCATTTTCAGATTTTTAGAAATAACTTGAGTCCATTATGAGTGAGGCTTTGGCACTCACACATACACACACTATCACACACACACACACACACACAAACTAACACACGCACACACACACACACACACACACACACACACAGACACACACACACACAGTCTGCACACATTGCTCAGCCAAAGACGCCCAAAAAAACTAATAGTTGCAGGATTTGATCCACACAGTTTTGAAAAACACAGTGATTCTTGTCCCCTCCCCCTTCATAAAATGTTCAAATATTCAAACAAGGTTTTGTTTTTTTTAAGGAGATTGATCCAAATCGCCAAACAGTGGTTTAGACCTCAACTTGCCTCAAAATGAAGTTCAACCCAAACGTTTATATAAAACTAGTAGACACTCACTGTTTTATTGACCAATATGATTTAGCACAAGAACACTAAACTCCGTTTATTGCATTTCACAATAGTCTGCTCGGTAACGGCTCTAAAACACAACATCAACACCACAAAACTGAATTGGAAAAAAAAAAAATTAAGATCCTGTTTCTGAAATACACGAGGTAATTCACGCATTGTCATTATCCTAAACATACAAGTTCAAGATCAACGGTGTGTTCCAGCTTATTTTTTATACCAAAAATAACTATTATTATATTGATTTCCTTCCAGTGTTTGCTTGAAATAAATAGATTGTGCATTTCACCTCGGGCAGCAGGGCAAAAGAACGGCCCACAATAACATTTTGATAAAATGTATATTTTTTTCTACTTTTTTTTCCTTCATTCAAAACATTTTTTTTTAATAAAAAACATCATTTTAATTGAGCTTCAAATAAATTAAACCCTGTGTCACGTAAAAATAATTCATCGGTATTCGCAGTAATCCATGCTATATAACATGCATTTTATATAACTTTGGACTTAAAGGAAACCGCACAAGATAGCTACGAAAACAAAATATATAATTGTTCTATAAATAACCAGTTCTTCTTCTATACCAACAATCGTGGCTCGTGTTTTTTTTTTTTTTTTTATAACCTGGTAATATCCTCGCCATGCTGTGCTCCGGTGAGTTCGTCGGGGGCCCCAGTGTTAGTGGCCGAGGCAGCGGCAACAGCGCCGGCTGCCGAGCTTGTGTTGGACCCGGTGGTGGTGGAGGAGGAGGAGGATCTCACTTTGGTGTTCGGCAGCCTGTGATCCTTTTTCCATTTCATCCTGCGGTTTTGAAACCAGATTTTTATCTGTCGCTCGGAGAGAACCAGGGTGTGGGCGATCTCGATGCGCCTCCGCCGAGTTAAATATCGGTTATAGTGGAATTCCTTCTCCAATTCTAAGACCTGCTGGCGGGTGTATGCTGTCCTAGACCGCTTGGTCTCCGTCCCATTGTAACCAGAGTTCACTGGGAGAGAAGAAAAAAAAGGGAGAAGTGGAGAGAAAGGGAGGAAAGGAGGGGTAAACAAGAATGGCCTCAGCTGAGATATGGCTGGAAAGATTTATTGGATATGAATGTTTAGCTGTTGGAGGAATTTAAAAGGGAAGTTAAGAAATCTATGCGTAATGAGAGGGACAGTCACATCCAACTATGGGCTAAATTATTAATGCAAGATTACAAAGCTCAATTTTTTTTTCTTCCTTATTCGTTTCTCCCCCTCTCTATATCGCGCAATACATAACAGCAGAAGCCACATGGTGATACGGCTGCCCTGAGTATACCTCGGCTATAAAATTTATGGTGGGTGTAATTACCAATGCCGAGTCGTAAATCCGCCTCAATTGTGCCATTTCAAAGGCTTCCCTGCTATCGGAACAGGGGCTGGCAACGAGATGGGAGTCAGAGGGACTGATAAAGGGAGGGAAAGGGAGAGCGCCGCGCGAGGAGAGCAGGGAACATAAACACACAAGTTGCCTACCAGTGCTGACGTGAATTTTCTTCATCCACGGGTACACCACGGGCTGCTTGGAGGAGGCTGTGCTGTTGGGATGCTCCGGGGTGGCTTGGTTGCAGGCGGAGGTGGCGGCCGGTGGGGTGGCGGGGGACATGGACAACTGTGGGGTTTCACATGAAGCAGGCTGCCCCTTCCCTGTCAGCAGGTGCGCAGAGTGGGGTATTCCATGTCCCCTTGGCGTGTCGGGTTCGGGGATGCTTGCACAGTTGAACTGGCGCTCCTGGTAGCTCGCCCGCGGAGGATATAACTCCTGGTGGTGATGCTGGTAGCCAGGGTCCCTTGCGCGGCCGTAATACTCTGGACTGTGCTCGGGGATGTAGTTATTTTGCGAATATTCCTCGCATGGAGGAAATTTCGGATCAATGTAGTTAGACTCCATCAAATACGAGCTCATGATCATTAATTTCTGGAGTGGAAAATAATTTTTCTAGCTTTGTCGTTTTTCTGCTCCATAAAGCCCTCCTACTTGCGAGCAGCCCTGTAAAGTTACTTTTACCACGTGACTCAATGGCCCAATGGCAGAGTGAGAGGTAGTTCCCGGATAAGGAACCAGAGGTATTTAGCATACCTACAGACGCCATTGTGGGCACAAAGCTCTCTCTCTCTCTCCCTCTCTCTCTCATTCTCTCCCTCCCTTTCTCTCTCTCTCTCTCTCTGGTTGTGTTACCAAAGCAATTGATCTTGAGGACAAAACTAGTAGCTAGTTGCTGACCAAGGAGAAAATAAAACAGGCAAGATCCGCTAGTCTCAATTATTCAAAGGGACAATAGGTGATTTGCCAAGGATAAGGTACAACAATAGCAAACCAATCATTTTGTTAGGCTGCACTGCCTTTATATAAAGGTTATCTGCTAATTAATGGAGGCACAGTCTTTACCAGCTTTACTTCAGCTGGGAAGCAAATCATGGTCCATTAATACACTTAAGAATTAGAGCTGCATCACTTCATGTGAGTTGCTCTTCCGATCCAGCACTGATATCTAACAGGTTTACTGTGACTCTGAATGTCAGGGAGGACTGGAGCGAGTGGTGAGATGCTCTGGAGGTGTGGTTGATTTCTGATCATCTACGATGTTGGAGAAAGGTGGACGATCATCTACGATGTTGGAGAAAGGTGGACGGGAAGAGTCAGACCGCCTGAACACCAGCCTTTGCTCAAGTGTGAGACATTGGATTTTTTCTGGTTGTTCCACTTTTTTTTCTTTTAAAAAAAAAAAATCTGGTTAAGTTTCTTAATCTGATAACAGAATTACTTTTAAAGTTGTTTTGGATATCACAGTAGCAGAATGAATGAATAAATAAAATCCAAGATATACCGAATACAGAAATGAATAAAACTGATTTCTAAACAGTCATGTATATTTATGCTTTGGACTATAGTTTTGCATACATTATGAATATATTATACTGCATAGAGTCCCACTTATTCTCAAAGTGGCTGGACTCAAAGGTTGCTGCACAACAAAGAGAACCAGCATAATAAGATTGTAAGAATAAAGAGAAAATGGGTAAAAAAGGGTCAAAGTATTGAATGACAAAGCCTGAAGGCAACATTTGGCTTTAACCTTTAATAATAACTTGTAATTCTGAATGATATACAACTATTAGATAATGAATATTCTATATGTCCAATTCAGTATCATTATGGGCATTGTAATGTCACTAAAACACCAGAGGATTGTCACAGAAACAACAAGAGAGCACTGAAACACCACAGCTGATGCCACAGACTGAACACCAGGGGAGCAGCCAACAGACCAGACTAACACCAAGCTACAACCTGCCGTCAGGGCGGAGGAGCAGCACCGTGGTGGTACCAGAGAGCAGCGAAACACTAATCGGATGATTTAACTGCAGTCGACTGTGGCACAATGACTTTAGAAGAGTTTTTGAGTTGCATTTTGCAGCAGCAGTAAACACTTACACCTCAGTAACTGAACAGTCACCCCTGTATGTACTGCAGGCCTGCCAAGAGATACCATGCTTGTAGATAATAATAAAAAAGCTAAACAAACATTAAAATAAATTATTAAATTCAAACAAAGATTATCTTGTGTTTCAATTATTGAAAGTTTTCTTTCCACCGCCTCGTGGTTCTGTGTCTTTGCAACATTTAAAAAAGTCCTAATCTCTTACATGTTTTGAGCTTTTGTCACAGTCCCAAATAACAGCACACAAAGAATGAAGTGAATGAACTCAATCCGAGTGTGGACAATCACAACCATCAGCTGAGGAGAAAGTGCAGCTACAATCTAAATCTCGAGAGCGTGAGTCTGAAGAGTCCAACAAACACAAGTCGGTGCAGAAACAAAACGCAACAATGTTCAACAATATCCTACATAACTATAGCTGAACACAACACACATGCAACAAGTCAAGGCTTATTTTCAAAAAATGAATAAATGAATGACTGTAATATTTCAGTCCTGCAGCATATATGTGGAAATGCAGCCTGCACATGTAAAGTGCTGATCCTGGCTGAGGCTCTGCTCGTCAGCAGCCCCATTACTGAAAGGTATGCTGTTGTATTGTAAAGTGATACCGCCTGGTTGTATAAACTTGTCATGCCCTGTAGGCTCCTCATCCTTATCTCACAATCAGCTTTGGTCAAAGAGAGAGAGAGAGAGAGGGAGGTTAACTCCCTAATAGGTCAGCAGTCTCCCCACCCAAAAAAAACATTTAGACTGCTCCTTTTCTTTCATTCTTTCACAGATAAGTCTCCAGTTGTGGGGTATAATCAACATATACTTGAATGTAGAAATGATGATAATCGACAGTTAACAGTTGTCCCTGTTTTCACAGCAATAATTACATATATGGTTGTTGTTGGGTTTTTTTTTAAATCAAAAGGCAAATGGCACATTTCTGGGCCGTCCTGTTTGTACAGAATGCACATGACATCTCTATTACCTCTAGTGTGGATGTTAGAGGCGTTTTATAGAGCAATAAAATGCCGTAAATCAGTCACTTTTAAACGACCTCTGGTTCCTAACGTGTTTTACAGGGTCTGACAGTAGAAACTGCAGACTGCACACATGGGTTTTTCTCTCTGTGGCCTGTAACACCGACTCATGTCTGGGTTGTGAGTATACCTTTTGTGACAACAATGGGATTGCATTGCTGTAAGTGTCTGTATGTGCATATCACTGATGCTCCTATAGCAGGGAAGAGAAGAAAGAAAAGAAGGAAATAAAAGCCAGAGAGACGTGCAGAGGAGCAGGAGCCAAGGAATCCATTGGGCAGGCGTGGTATTTCAGTTGCCCATGTATTCCTGTAGAGACGTATTTGCGATTGTTTGTACTGCACACAAATTCGGTTCTACAGGGTACATATAGACAACTAATGTGTTCTAGGTTAGAAACCGCCAAGGGGGAATCTCGGCAGGCTTACGTCTGTGCATGCAGGTGATCGTGTGTGTGTGTGTGTGTGTGTGTGTGTGTGTGTGTGTGCGTGACTGGACTGGCATGGAATCGAGACTATGTGGTGTCGTCACAAAATATTACAAGGCTGCAATAACAAAACGTGCGCCAGAACGGATGCTGAGTGTCAGGATTACTCACACACAAATCACACAAATCATTTCGGTTTGGCTCCTAATACATTTAGGGATGATATCATACTTTTAACATCTTTTCCTCTAAAAAAAATGTCCCTGCGAAGGCTTAACACACACACACACACACATACACACACACACACACAGTCACACGCACGTCGTGTGCAGAGGACAAGAGGCTCTTTTCGCCACATTCAACCTCTGCCTTTGAGGTGGCTCTTATATGAATATTCCGTCACAAACGGGGGGGGGGGTACAAAGGGACGGCGTGACAGCGCTGATGAAAAATAAGTTTCCATTGTTCCCAGCCATTTCTTCTGCTCGCCATTAACATACTGACCGCGCGGTAACCTTTCTTCCTGCCACCCTGTAAAGCTAATGAGAAAAGCTTCGGATGAAAAATGCAATATCAGACATGTGACCCGTTCCGGGCTTATTAAAAACAGCAAACATGCTCCGATTGTGAATCAATGGAATTGATTACAGTGGAAGTGCACTGGGGGACTTGAGGCACTGTCAAAATACATCTCTATCTGCATATTCCTCCGCGTGCACTCTGTACAACAATTTCTCTTTTTTTAATTGAAGAGCACTGCACCCTAAACCAAGAGTCAGTGAACTAACGAAAATACAGGGGTACAAAAAAAAAGACTCACGTTCATCTGGGTTGGTCATACTGTATGTGCTCATCTAAATACGTGCCGTTTGCGGTGCACCCGACCATGTGCGCACAACACATAACCCCCCCCCCCCCCCCCCCCCCCCACACACACACACACACACACAACCCCCCCCCCCCCCCCCCCCCCCACACGCGCTCCGGCGCACGCATTTTAATATTAGTGAGACAGCCTGACCCGCGTTTCACCCCTCGCGTTTGACTGCTTCCAATAGTTCACTGCCAAGGATTATTGATGGAGGGACAGAAATGAATTCTTTCTCCCCGCAAATGGCTTTCAGATCCTGCACCAGGTTCAATAACTAGTTATAATGCAGAAGTACAAAAAACGAGGCCCTCAGGCGGACTAATTTGATGTTTCATTTGTTCATTTGAGAAATTGGCAAGCCCCCCCCCCTCTTCTTTTTTTTTTTATAACCCCCGCAAAATAACAGCAGTACAAGCGTGTTCACACATGTACATATATGTAAACATTATAAATCTTTGCAAAACTATGTGGAGGAGGCGGCTGCTCTGTCCACGCGTGGCTGTTTTTAATTTGGTGGACCAGCGGCACCTGACAGTGCAGCGATATCCCTCCTCCCTGATGAAAATGGCTGCGATGCACTTTTAATCAATTCCTTAACCTAATAGCCCTTTTTTCGCACGCGCAGACTCCCCAGGAGCAATAACGGTAAAGGTTGCATCGTCCACTTAAAACAAAAAAAAAAAAAAGTTTTAATGAAGTGCCGATAGCAGACTGGAGACTAGTTAAATATGAAAGCCATGTAAGAGCAGCAGTCATGGGGCAGCAGAGGGGGGTTTAAAACACTAGATGCCCCCCAAGAAACCATTGGTTGGTTCGCAGTTCATTACAGCGTGTGGTTCATTAGCTGCAGTGTTCAACGCAACTTTTTCCAACTGTTAACTGGACCCGAGAAGACTGCGGAGAGACAGTAACGAGAGCGTGACTAGTGGCTTTTTGTTTTAGCATCTGAGAAGAAAGGAGAAGAAAAAATAACCGAAATTGTTCAAGATTGTGCTCATCACATCAACACCAGAACAAATTCGTAAAAGAGTGCGAACACCAGCATCGGTGATCTCATTTCGGAGCCAGCTGTTTCACCTAAAGCCAAATAACGAGCAGCGCCATTTATAGTGTCCTGACTGGAGCCAGGTGGACAAGGCGAAGGAGAACACTTACTGACAAATCCACGGCCCCACTCGTGTTCACCCGATGGACTGTCTGGGAAAAAAGAAAAGAGAAAAGGACCAAAAATTAGATCAAGATTGGTCCAAACATAATCGTAGAAAATTACATGTTTCCCCACTGGATTCTGGGAAATTTGACTTTTTCTTTCTACAATTACGTTTAAAAACATTGATCAAACACATATCCACTGAATCACGTGAGCGAGTATTTATTAAGTCACAACATGTGAAGAAGAACTTCTCCATCGTGTGGAACATGTTTCGCTTGCCATCACCATCATGATACAAATGAATGAAATGAATGAAATGAAAATATGAGCAACACAATCGAAGAGGCATATATACATTACACCATTAAGAAACTTCCGTTTTTTTAACACAGAAAGCACAGTGATGATATGTGGCGTTATTACTTCTCCTTAATGATGCTTCCGTGTGTCCCCTCGCCTCTGATCTCTGCTGATTGAAGGGCGCTGCCCCAGAAACAAGCTTTGACTGCTCCTGCAGGACTGCGACTGAGGACAGACGTTCAGGACGGGTCACGTTCTGACAGTCAAACTAAATCTACAAGTATTTTTGGTTTTTCCTTGGGCAAATTGTTCTCGGAATAGAAATCCCCTGGACTTCGGCGCGGCTGAATTATGGCGATCAGTGAATAGCAAAAAAAAAAAGAAAAAATCACGACTTTGTCTTCACGTCGTAAATAAATTCCGACTGTACTAGAGAACGATGTAATGGCATTTTATGGTTCTTATTTGGGCTCAGACAAAGGGAAGTCTGCGCTCACCCGGATATGACCTCTGCGGATTGAATGATGACGGTGTCAGATCCACAGGTCAAAAGAAAAGGGACAACACGAGGACGTGGCGGTGAAAACGGATGTTGAGACGCTTTCACTTGTTTCTGTGCTTTACACACAAAAAAAAGTGAGATCAATCAAACTTTCACCCGAGAATCAATGAAAAGTCGTGAGGATAAAAAGAAAAATGTAGACTAAGATAAGGGTTCTGAAACATGTATGAAGATGTGATGTGACACATTAAATTCCTCTAATTTGTTGGAAAAAATATATATAATAACATTATATTTATAATAATTATACAATCGTTATTATTATAATAATAACATGGCTAAATGAAATAAAATTTGGGGAATATAAGATCTCCCCCCCGGCCCCACTCCCACCACGACCAAACCATATTACCCACACATGATGGTGTTGCACAGTGCCCCCTATTGGAAGTGTAAGATTGATCATCCTGCCCACCTGAAAGCAGACCTGTGTGATCCAGACAAAATATAAAATTTAAAAAACAACAACACCCCAAAGAGTGAGTGGCCTCGCACAGTGAGTCAGACGTGCAGGTGCAATAATGCAGTTACTGCTCAGCCCCTCGGTTCATGTGTGCACTGAACCTGAAGCCTGGAAACTCGTTTCACTTGTGAGTTGACTCACATTTTGTGTATGTGTGTCATTATTTAATTTCTCTGATCAGATGCTGCCTCACAGTCAGTGTGCTGCATCCCTGCTGCACTTTGCTCTGCCACCCGAGCCAAACTCTGGACATAATAATAACAAATTGCCATTTTTCAGCTCGACACTTTGACTTAGACGACAGTGTTATTTCTATGCTGAACTGCTTTTTACAAGACGTTACGCAGTTAAAAGATGTGACGATCACGTCGTCTCATCAGCCTCTAAAAAACTGATGAATTCAGACTTGCTCCTGCAGTTCGGGACAACGAGTACGAGGGGACATGCTGCAAAATATAAACAGGACTAACAAACTAAGAAAATACTTCTGATATATTCTGGAAGAAATCTGCCTCTTTGTAAATGATGCATTGATGAATTACGAGTTTGAGTTTGGATCATGCCACATTTACATGAGAGTCTTTGAATTAAGCCTGTGCCTTGTTGCAGCCATGACCTTAAAACAAGAGGAAGTCGTGAGAGCAAACATTAACCTCATGTCGAGGTGAAACTATGAGATGAAGCATTTCATCGGCACGTTTTGTATTTTTAAAGATAGTTTATAGATTCACACACACACACACACACACACACAATCTTTGAACCTGTTGGACAACGTTTTAGCATCACATTTTCTCTTCAACACATTGTTTCAGTTACAAATTGTTTGGCACCTATAGGCCCCTGCCAAACTGTAATCACAAATTAATTCATTTAAAACTTGGTAAAAAAAAAATAGAAGTAGGATCAGTAGAGAAAGAGAATCAACACGCACGTGTTGAAGGGAGACAAGGAGAGAGAGAAAGGGTGGGGTGGATGAATGTGGACGCCAGATGATTTTGGATTTGCTGGCAATTTTCCTTTCTTTTTTTTCCCACGTCACATTTCTTGCAAATATTTTTCTTTTCTCCTACTGACAGGATGCTGTGTCTAAAATTTTAGCAGCGAGACATTACAACGTTCATTTAAAAAAAAAAGTTTTTCTCAAGATGAAAATGTGGATATAAACATAAGGAGGATGCTGCGTAAAAAAATCAAATGAAATAAACTAAAAATAAGCCTCATGACAAACCATGATTGTAATTTTTCCTACTATTCCGGTTCCAGTGGACTAAATACGCAACATCAAACGTCTCATATAAATTTCTCAAAACTAACATCTTCACGATTATTATTTAAAAAACAACGTCATTGTTCTATAATTATATTAAAACTCTTTCTCTATCATTTACACGACCGTTAAAATTGCAGTTTCTCACTGTCACAAACCATGCATCCAAACAGTCACACTTGAATTTAAACAATCTCTTACTTGCACGCTGAAGTCACTGCACAGTCGCAGGCCTGTGCAGGCAAAGTTAAAAAGGCAACTTACTGCAGCAGCAGCTCTCTCAGTCCTTCGCACCACACCGACTACACAGTCCGGGGAAAGGTACTGCATCCCCACTGCCACACAGAACCTTTTCTTCCCCCAGATAAGGGGAAGCCAGCAGCTGCGATTCCGGACAGTTAAGATTATATATGATGTGTATATATCGAAGGTTTGTCAGCTCTTCCAGGCCATAAAACCCACTTAAATGACACCACGTGCTTCTCGTGCACCATTCACAGGCCCTGCTCGGGGCAATTGGCATATGTAACCTTGTAAACTTTAAAATACCCCTAAAAGAAAAGACATAGAAAAAGGGAGATCCAATACATCGTCCACGTGTAGGTTAGGCCCCAACAGAGGGGCAGAGAAAGTGGACGCTGCGTTCAGCGACTCTCGGTAAGCGTCAAGGAAGTTGAATAGGAAGCTATTAGTTTGGCGAGGTGAGTTGATTTTTCTTTTTCTTTAAGTATAGTGCTAGAGAGGAATTAGCTCATAACCTTGGGGCTACACTGCGTCACGCTATACTTAAAGCTGCAGAGTGCAGACTTCCAGCAACATGGCACGGGGGGTTTTATGTCCTCGACGCGAGCAGACGGTGTTGTTTTTAACTACAGCAACGTAACGACGTGCAGGATTAAAGAGCAGGGCCACACCGCGAAGTGGCCATATGGCCGCGACGAGGACGGCGCGTAAAGTCTGCTGCGGCCACAGGAAAGCGAAGTTTTGCGTCCAGTGTTGTGTTGTGGGCGAGTGTTATCACAGGCCGGAGCGTCTCTTCCTTCTGCCTGACAAAACAGGAAGCGGAGTCTGACTGTGGCGGAGTGGTGGAAAAGGGGCAATAAAAGTTTTATGAGGGGGGCCCTTAAACTTCAGAGCGCGTTGTTGTCAGTCAATGAAATTCTTGCCGGTTCCGAGTGGGACTAAAAATAAATGTGAGCAGCATGGACGAATACAAAGAAAAAAAATATATTTTACAGTTTCTAAATAGTTTAATTCAGTGGAGTCGTATAACACAAAATTCTACAATTTAAAAAGCAGGAGAAGATAAATGTGCTTTTTTTTTGACAATAGGAAAATGTTCTCAGGTTTAATGATGAGAGTTTATTGGTTACAATCAACAGATGAGCCACCCATGGGTTTTTCTATAGGCCTCGTGTAAAACAGGCACCTTCCGTTTACAAAGGAGGAAGAGAAGTGGCTTCATTGCACATCACAACATCATCACATACAGTCGCAGAATTATTACACAAGGATTTGGGATTCACAGGGATATGACAGGAAAAACATGGCTGGAAAAGAAATCCACGCACTAACAGACATCACACATCCAACAACTTCGCACTGCAACATGTCAGAGAGTAAATTTTCAAAAAAGAAAAGAAAAAGGGGAAGGTGGTGGAAAAATTGTTTTTAGTTTTGTTAAACTCTTAACGGGTCCAACACAGTCTGAATTAGTATTTTTTTTTGTTTGCCTTCATTTGATCCCTTGTCCTTAAAGTTTCTTTTTTAATCACACGATGATGATGTACAGTTGGATCACCCAGCCTGTCGTCCTTATTGAAAACATGGATTACTGGTATTAGCATCGTGCAGGATTTCGGTGCACTGCAGAGCCCGAAGAGCCTCGCAGCTCGAGGGACCCCGGCTCCCCTCGACCTCTTGTTCCCATCGTGCAGTCGAGTGAGGTTATCATCGCATGGCCAGCAAATTAATTTAGAAATGTAAACCGATGGATCAAAGTGAGCGATATTCAATGCATTAGGTCCCAAACTGCAGCGAGTGACACATAATTGGTGATGAAGCACACAGAGCGGTGTCATGATGTCACTGCTCCGAGCAGTTCATCCGGAGGTCAGGCGGCACTCCAGCACTGTGCAGTGTTGGGGCTGTGGAGAACGTGCTGCATGCAACCCCCTCCCCATCCGTTCTCCGGAGCACCGCTACTCCTTCACTTTGATCTTTGAGTCCTTCTTCCACTTCATTCGCCTGTTCTGGAACCAGATTTTGATCTGCCTCTCGTTTAGACACAGGGTGTGGGCGATCTCTATGCGCCTGCGGCGGCTCAGGTACCGGTTGAAGTGAAACTCTTTCTCCAGCTCCAGAGTCTGGTAGCGGGTGTAACTGGTCCTGGACCGCTTACCCTCCGATTCTGAAGTGGTATTAAAATGAGTTAGCTTTCAGCAGAAGTGTAAAGTTGTCAATAAATATGATAACAAGGATGATAATAATATTATTACGTTTGGAAATAAAAATAAAGGGGGGTAGGGGTGGGGTGTGGGGGGGGGGGGTCATGCCTATCCATAGAAATAAGCAATACAGGCAAAAAAATATATATATATTTATGTCCTCTGCCACCCTCATTTGAAAGATCAAATATCTTTGCATAACCTAATTCAACCTGATATGACTTACTGTGGATTAGTGTAATAAAAATTGATGTGAGGCTGATAAGGATGGTTAACTAGACCCAATAAATGTGCTCCGTTTAAATGAGGGGACCTCGACACCGTTTCACATTAAAACATATGAAAACAGGAGTCACATTTCAACATGTAAAAAAGGGGGTTTAAGTGATGGTGTTGGTGGCCTCCCGGTATAAACTGGCCTCGGCCCTAATACCGCCGTGGAACACCGTGGGAGGAAAAGCAGATGTGTAAAATGAAAAGAAGTGGGATTAGAAAATGGAAAAGTGACGCTCTCCAGATATATATTTTCCCATTCATAGACTTGATCGTGCACATGCGTGCTAAGTAAAGCAACAGGCCCTCGCTGCTGCACTTTAAATATATATATATATATATATATATATATATATAATGTTTTTTACATTCCTGCTATGTGTGACCCCTGGATGTTTGTGGTGTGGGGGAAACACACAAAAAAAACACAAGTAGCTTCTTGTGTTTTGCAGCAAATGTGCTCAGTGTCCATCTGCAGCCCGGCTATGGGAGCAGGAGCAGCCCTATTCAGATGTTTTAGAGGTGAAAAGTTCATGATTGGGTCAGGGCAGTGGTGTTTCCCAGAGTTCAATTTAAGGCTAAAGCTTCTCTCACACACACACACACACACACACACACACACACACACACAAGAGATAGCGAGTCTGATAATGTAAAACATGCACTTTAACTGAGACTATAAACAAAGCGAGGAGGGGGGGGGGGGGGGGGTAAAGAAAAACTAATACATGGTGGTGAATTTGTAATATTATTTCACATCACAGATTTGTTCTCTTATCCAATTATACCACCATAAATCACCCCACAGATCACCTCTTCACCGTAACAGAGCAGGTTTACGAGCAATGGATGCCTTTGTCATAAAATTTATGACCGCGAGTTTTTATTATTTCCTGCGTTTGGCCTATAAAACTCAAGAGGGGAAAGTGGAGCTGGCGAAAAGAAGTGTTGCGGCGTAAAGAGTGAATACGGGAAACGCATCTCTAGTCGCACTTCAGAAAAATAGGCAAACTTTACCGTGGCTCATGTGCAGTTTTGTCATCCATGGATAAATCTGTGGCCGCGGCTCACTGTCCTGACGCTGGCTCGCGTTTGCGATGCGTTTCGCCGACTGCGCGCTCTCCGCGTGTCTGTCGCCCTCCTGGCTCTTGTTGCCGCCGGATTTCGCGCTCCGCTCCGGGTCCCTGTCCGCCCCCTCGCCCCAGCCGCCGCCGTAGTTGAGCCCGCTTGCGTCCATAGACGAGCTACTGGAGACCATGGTTATCTGTGGTCCCGGCGGCAGAGGAGTATCCGCATTGCCACGCAGGCTAGTTTTCATCTCCTCCCGTTCGACAGAGGTCGTGGGGACGGGACAAGTGAATATCCCGTTCACATTAACATCCTCGTAGCGGCTGGACGTGTGCCCAGATAGATCGAAACTAAACATTCTGTTGGGAGAAGTTGTCTCGCTTGTTTGCCTGAGATTGGAGCTGTCAACATACGAGCTCATGTTCAACCACCACCGATACTTTTCTCTTTTTTTTTTAAACTAGAGAGGGCGGCGGGATGTTGCAGGTTGCGGCTATTTCCTTGTTTTTGTTGATCATTGCTTTTCTTGGTAGCCGCTTTTGGAAAATTCAGAGCTGTCTTGCTTTAAAAAAATAATCCAGGATTTATAGGTGGAGTAGGCTTTGGTATCTTTTTTTTTATTCTTGATCCGACGTGCGCTGCCCAAATATGGTGTATTTGTATGGGATCACGTGCACATGTTGGCCAGTCATAAATTGGCTTTGATACTCAATGGGGATATTGATGAATAGGAGAAACGTGTCCGGTAAACTTTGAGCTGTTGGTTGTTGAGGACCAGGATCTTTAGCGCGAAAAAGGGCAGGACAGTAAGACAAGAGCGTCATCTGGTGTCTGGTATGGGGCAGGACGGTCAGGAACCGGCCAGAGCTCTGTGCCCCCCGACACACCCCGAGTCCACCGTTAGCCCCGACTTAATAATAATAATAACAATAATAATAATCTTAAATATAAATAATAATAATAGTCATTTAAAGTGTTGGTTGATTTGAATATATTTACGCATGGACTCGAAACTTCGACGTCTCTTAAAGTTATGTTACAGTAAAACAGCTACAGGAAAGTCAAAGTGAATGTTGGACACATCGCTCATTCCTTTGCTCCTATAACCTCATCCAGAAAGTCGAATATTTCTTATTTAAAAGGCCCGAATTTGCCTTAAAAACATCTACTTCGTCAACCCATTTGTTCCCAAATTTCCCCTCATGATGTGATTAAAGTGTACCACCAAACTTCCCCGGACACGTACGTACCGAGTTTGGTGCGTATTTTACGCACTTTCTGTCTACGGTCATCTGACATGGTATATGCTAGGTGGTGTGTATAGTGCGTCCATGAACACAACACAAGCAGGAAAGTTTAACAAATGTTTAATTCCATGATACACAATTATGACAAAAACATGAATTCGTAACTCCCGAACAGAGGTGAAGAATTACTAGTGTACAAATCTATCTCACAAGGAAATCCTATTGAGTCAATGGTCCAAAAAAAACAAAAAAAAGGGGATAAGCGCAATTTTTTATGTTATACAGCGTCTACCAAAGCGGCTAAATGCACATAAGTCCTCTCGGGATTTTACATAATATACTGGCACTTGGATTATATACAAGCATTTCAGTTGTGTGTGTGTGTTTGTGGATTGTTTTGACTATCCGTGCAACTTTCAGGGTTTAATGTAGTAATGTAGCTTTTTTTTTTCTTGCGGACGATTCAAGTACTGGATTATATGCCGTGATCAGACGAAGAGTCCGCTCGCTCCCTTTCCTTTTCCATGGAATGTGCATGTACAATACTGACTTATACGTCTGGACCAACACCGCGTTTTTTGTGAGGTGATCGAACAGTTCACAGTGATGATGGGACGTGGAGCATAAACACACACATATTTTACTGGCGTGGGAAATAACACAGAAATTAATACTTATTTTTATTTTCACAATACATAGTGTGACATTGCCATTTAAAAAAAACAAAAAACCTCAGCACCCCAAATGTCACAGGGGCCAAACTGTGGCTGAAATGATTCGACTTCTGAAGCTCAACACTCCTGGTCAACATGAGATATAAGAGGGCGAGCTGCGGGGCAGCCATCATGCAGTGAAGCTGCTCTCAAGTCCATTTTTTTAGGTAGTTATGTTGGGTTTTAATGCTCATCAGGTGTTCCTTTTTTCTTCCCTCCACTTCTTTTTTTCTTCTTTTAAATTATTCTTTCTTCTTGTCCTCATCCTTCCCTTCTTCCACTGCGCCACTGCCTTCCTCCTCCGGGGAGGCTCCTGTCTGTTCACTCCCAGTCACCGTGGAGGTCAGGTTGCTCTCCTTCTTCCATTTCATGCGTCGGTTCTGAAACCAGATTTTGATCTGCCGCTCCGTCAAACAAAGCGCATTGGCGATTTCGATGCGTCTGCGCCTGGTCAGGTAGCGGTTGAAATGAAACTCCTTCTCCAGCTCCAGTGTTTGGTAACGAGAGTATATCTGACGTCCTCTGCGTCGGTCTGTCCCGTAGCCCACTCCTGCTGGGGTACAAAGTAAAGTCACTCATTTTGTAACCTTTCACGTTTCGGACAGTTGACATTAAAAAGAAAACCTGATAATATTTGGGCACTTTACGCATGAACTGTGTCTCTTCGTTGGACTCACAACTATAATCTCCACCCACAAAGAAAAATAAACACATTTTAGCGGTAAAACATATTCCTGCCTCAAAGGGAACCTTTGCTTTTTATTACTTAAAATAAGGAAAGCATCCTATGGTGCATCCCACCTCTGTCTCACGTTACTGATCATCGCTACTATATCATTCTTAAAATGAAAGCTGTTTGTTTGCACATGTAAAGGGCCCATCTACAAGTCGGGGGAATACAGTAATGTTTTATGGGGTCATAAAAAGTAACTTACTCTCTTGGTAAGACATATCGTAAAACTGGCCCATTCGCTTAATTTATTTGTCGTAGTAAAACTCACCGCTGTGTGAGTTCATTCGCTGCATCCACGGGTAGATCGGGATGTTGCTCTTCTGCTCCTGCGCTCCTGCTCTCCCTTGATCCAAACTGTACTCTTGAGCAATGTGGCTCTGTGCACTGAGTCCCATGTTTGTTTGTCTGCAGCTGGGCAGCACGTCCTTGTCTTGAAGAAACACGTTCGATCCATATTCGTACTGTGCCCTGCCAGACCCAAAGACCACATTGTCTTGAGGGGAGTAGAAAGGTGTATATATCCGATTCTGGGTCACCGCGGCGCCGTACGACGAAAAATGTCTGACTGTGTCATAGGTGGTGGAGTTCAGGGGGACGTTGGGCAAAACATCTTGACCACCGGATAAATGGCAGGAGAGCGACGGGTTTGCGAAATACGAATTCATACCTTGCGTGTAACCCTCTCTCCAACTCTCCCCACTTCTTGATCGGTCTCTCTTCAATCTCCTCCTCTGTAAATCTCCTTCCCGTCTCTTGTCAACCAACCACACCTTTTCTCCAAGGTCTCCTCTCTTTTTTCCGCGACTTTCCGTCTCTCTGCTCCGACGTGGGCTACTTTGAGGATTCAATATTATTAATTTCCAATCTCCGGTTAAGACGCACAAACCCGAGTGTTATAGCCGAGGCTTGGCTCGGTGAGAGACAATATGACAACGTCAGCTGACCGTTCTCCGCCAATTGAGAGGCAGGAGTTGAGGGGAAACTGTAGCTTTTAGCTCAGCGCTTGAACATTACTGCTAAATGCCGATAAACACGGCGCAGATTTGGAGTGGCACTCCGCGCAGCCTGGCCATTCGAGACGTTTTGGACGCGAAGTTTGAGCGATGTGGTGTTAAAAGCAGGAAGTGGGACGCGGACTGTGGCCAGTGTCGTTCAGTTGCAGTGAACACATTCACATGGAGGCGGATAAACACACACGAGCTCACGTTGAAAGGAGTCTTAAAGAGTTGAATGGGTATTAAATCAGTTTTGCTCGAGATACGATACCAAACCCTCATCTGTGATACCGATACTGTTTTATCGTGTGTGTGTGTGTGTGTGTGTGTGTGTGTATGTGTGTGTGTGTGTGTGTGTGTGTGTGTGTATGTGTGTGTGTGTGTGTGTGTGTGTGTGTGTGTGTGTGCGTGCGTGTGTGTGTGTGTGTGTGTGTGTGCGCAGAAACACTTTTAATTTTACAACACCACTGCAGTGATCCCCTATCTAAATACATTTGTCTACGGGGACTATAATGAATATTGGCATTTCGTTGTTTATCTCAGCCACATCGACGAGTTTCCAACATACTGTTAATGTTTCCATTGTGTATGAATTATCTGGCATGTGAAGCAATTTCCATGCTTTTGCAGGGAAGCAAAAAGAGGGGGAGGTTGTCTGTGGAGGGTGTAGGTGGTAAGAATGCGTTTATGGTCTCTCTTCTGTGAGGGCAATAAAACAAGTGACGTTCCACAGCTCACCAACAACTATCTCTGCAGCAAAGCCCTGCAACAGCAACAGCAGCAGCAATCTCCCGAGCTCAGAAATGAAAGCAACGCGCAGCATGTGGACAAGCGTGTATAGGTCCTGTCGAGAAGTAAACGCCCGAGAAGATCATTTCTACCACTCTTTTTAAAAAAAAATAATGTTGTGAGTTATGCGACTGTCCATGCAGCATACATCAGACACAATCCTCCACAGGTCCAGTCAACTGTGGCCGGTGTTCACTATGAGCTCAGGTACAGTCTCTTCCACTCATGACATAGACTTTTACTTTAGTTTTACGCACAGAAGTTAACAGTTGATTTACATTTTTTTTTCTCAAATCGACGTCTTGAAATGCTTATGCAAATGTTCCAGTCGTCCTCCCCCCTGCTCTGATCATGCTTCGACATTCCTGTGACACACACAGAGGAAAGAGCAACCGACAATTATCTTAGCAGCAAATTATGGGTTTGGAAATTACTTAAGAGGTGTTTTAGGAAAAAAAAATCTAGCAAATGTGGGGGAGCATGACTGCTTCCTCTAAATGCGTAAAACCCCAAAAATCCACATTAATGATATTATACAAGACAGCGCCTCTCACTCTCGGTTCCCTCTAATCAACATAATTGAATAAATATATATTTATTTGCACATTACGCATTTTTTAAGCCGATGTTAATTTGTTTTCAGATGCGCGTTTAAACTAAATGAAAAATAAACGCCACGGTTTTAATTTGTAACAATAACGTTCACGTTGTCTTGTCTTTTCGCGAGTGACCATAATGGATAGCGATGGAATAATCGATGCAGTTATTGAAAATGTCTGTTCGAACGCAGTCGTCGTGGCCACAGCAACCTATTGGTCCACCTCATTGATTTCTTCGATACAGGGTGAATACTCGCAGCCTTTAGACGTGCAGCACAGTTTGCTCTGCTGTTCGGATCCTGAATAGCCCATAAAAAGAGACAAGAACAAAGAGGAGGAAGTCGCTGGTGCAATAAAAGTTTCCCCTTCAGCGTATTCGTGACCATATGTGACATCCGCGTGGCCAAAATTTGGGGCAAATGTAGCTCAAAAGTTGAAGGATTTAACGTCCCTCTGCTCTGATGCTGTCTTAAGATTTGTTTTTTTTCTTCTCTTCATTCTGATATTAATAAAAAAAAACAACTTGATGGCGGAGTAAATCAAAGACAGAAGACCCTGAATTATAATCAACTCATTGTCACCCCCCAGACGAGACAGGCTCAGGACCAAAATGCGTAAAAACGTTAAAAAGTGGGTTGGCCGTAACGTGGACCTTTGAATTTGAAAATCTAAGAATATAAACAAACCACGACGTGTGATAAATATGGTGTCTGGTGGTCAATGTTACTTTATGAATCTGTCATGCTCACATGTCAGATACAACGTGTGGACAAGATTTGTAAAAGTCTTTGTGTCATTCGTATAATTTCTATTGTCAACACCAGGCCAACCTCAGTTTTTTTTTTTTAATTAATAGATCTATTGCAATGCTTGATTTGTACTCAAATTGTATTGTAAAAATAATAATAATTTGGGATTCCAAACGCAGATTCTCCTCAGGCTGATTGTCAGTCTCAGCCCCCTCTCACCACCCCACAAAAAAAACACGCCGCCGCTCCATAACAGTCCAGGTTGTAAATAAAGGCTGAACAGTAAAGCCAATGTGTGGACTGGGGAGGTTGGAATGCAGCAGAGGTTGTGCCAGTGCGCAGAATTAGAAAGGTCATTCTTTCCCCTCGTGTTTTAGTGCTTTATTGCAGCCCGAGAGGCAAATCACATGCGCGGCTTTTTGACGCAGGACGGAACGAAGCCGTTTGGTTTCCAAGATCCTCCGAAGACAATGTGAGACCAGCGATGTGTGGAAAAAACCAACAGAAAAATAAAAAAGAACCTGGACGCCTGAGACGAGAAAAAAAAAGTATAGTACCAAGCACTAACCAGTGAAATTAATAAACGGCATCGAGAATTTAATAATGAATAGTACGCTCTTAATTTGTGAATTCTCAATGGAGGCTGTAGAGACATTGCGTAATTTCTTTATTATTATTATCATTATTATTATTATTGTTATTGTATTTGTTGGTGTTATCCTGTTACTTATTGATACTGATAGAGGTCACATTTACATTATAGTTTCCCCGCTGAAGGCCTGAGTCTGACTGCCTGTTCCCCTGCAGCACAACGGGGCCCATGTCCTGTATTATCTCCCCCCTCTCTCTCTCTTTCGCATGCAGAGGCTGTAGATGTGCCTCAATATCCAGCATCACAACATCACTCAGGATTAGTTATATGGGACGTGTAAAATCTCGACATTATCGGCCATGATTAAAAACACAACGAGGAAGCCAAAGTCTGGCCGGCCCCTGATGCCTTTCTTCCCTCTCCCCCGCCTCTAACCTTACTAATAAGGAGTAATTCACATACTAACAATGTAAAGCCCCCTCTATAAGCACTTTACCATCGCTGGCCGGCCCAATTAATGTCCGGAAGTGTTCGACTTTATGCTCGTTAAGCACTCAGGAAGCTGTTGCCCAATGAGCGCATGTTGATCCACACATCATAAATTATGACCATTAGTAGGCAAACTTTCTGTCCTGTCGGGATTTGTAAGTGAGGTTCTAAATGTGGTGATGCGGACAGATTCATGACTTCATGGAGTTTTAAGTGAAACCCATCTCTGGGTTTTTTTAAA
The DNA here is from genome assembly GCF_022379125.1 of Scophthalmus maximus. Classification (NCBI taxonomy): domain Eukaryota; kingdom Metazoa; phylum Chordata; class Actinopteri; order Pleuronectiformes; family Scophthalmidae; genus Scophthalmus; species Scophthalmus maximus. The sequence continues at coordinate 11,914,210 of NC_061517.1, forward strand.
AACACACTGCAGGGCAAAACAATGGACTGTGGTTTTCAACTCTTGTTTTAAACCAAATGTATCTAACAACCCAAATGGCATGCATTAAAAGTCTCTCTTTCTCTCTGCAGGTAGTGATGTTGGGCAGCAGCAGACACGATCCATTACAACAACAGTGTATCATAAGGGAAAAGCAACACAACGTGTGTAACAGTAGGTTATAAGACTTCAAAGGCCTCCAGACCGAGGCTGTGCCGATCACTGTGTTCGACCAGACTAAAACTCTCCAGACTGCAGAGCTTCAGGAGGAAAACACACACACACACACACACACACACACACACACACACACACACACACACACACACACACACACACACACACACACACACACAGAGAGAGAGAGAGACAATACTTGCAATACGTGTATTTGTATCTGCACAAACTAGAATGCAACAGAACGTTTTCGCCAAGCTGAATCTTGATAAGAACAACTTCAAATACACAAACACGCGCACTCCTACACACATACTATGCCTTTGCAATAAATACACTACTTTGTTTTGAAGGCCCCAGTACTTGATATATTTTTTTCATTTACACTTTCCTGATTTTTTTCCTGATCCTGATTTCCTGTCGCCTTGAACCACACACACACACGCACACGCACACGCGCACACACACACACACACACACACACACACACACACACACACACACACACACACACACACACACACACACACACACACACACGTTGACAATCCGTCTTCGATCTGAAGTGTATTTGATCACAACTTGGCCCATATCATGTGATGTGTAACACTCATCTACAACGCCCTGTTCACTACTATTTCATGATCACTGTCACTGATGCTGGATTTCATTATAATCAGGATATTTGTTAAGACTTTTTTTCTCTTCCTCGTGGTGTTTAAATAAAATCACATGCTAACTGCTCACAACGTCATCAGTGGTTATGTCCCAGAGCCATTTGTCCTTATAGATCACTGCACCTCATTGTATACGAACTACACAAATAAGCAAACGGATTTGTCCTTCTTCAAAGACAATACAACAAACACACTACACACACACACACTCCTGCAGTTCCTTGCTGGCAGCGGTGGATCAGCTGACATCCGCAGTGAACCGCCGCCGAAAACCAGCAGCCATAAACAACAAGCCTCAATACCCACCCACTTCCTCGTGCAGCGCCGCTGGTCGCTAGGGGGCGCTGCCGAGAGAGTCAATGTGTACAAACAGCATTGTGTGTGTGTGTGTGTGTGTGTGTGTGTGTGTGTGTATGTGTGTGTGTGTGTGTGTGTGTGTGTTTGTGTGTTATGGAGGTTCTTGGCACAGACTGGATATAACAAGTGACAACAAGCATGGGAAGAAGAAATGGGCTAATTGGAGTAGATCAGTCAGCCCGGGACGTTGTTTGTCACTGCCTGGTCAGAGGGGCCTGTGAGTGATGAGGAACTTTACTATCATTGGGCGATGTATTACAACTAAAGTGACACGGCATGTGTAAAAATGCTCTGCTAATGTGGGCTGGGGCGCCGGGCACACACTCGCTGGGGGGGGGGGGGGGGGGGGGGGGGTTGTGCCACCAGCCACTAAAGGCACAGTGGCGGTCGACGTGGGCACCATGGCAGCAGCCTCCGGTGCTACAGGTCAGGTCACAGCTACACACACAGACAAGACGCCTCCGCCTTCTTCCCGTGATCTCACACACTCACACTCATCCGCATCACTCATCACGAAGCCCGAAAACCAAGGCCGATTGCCCAACACACAAATAAAAACCCACAAGACATATAGGGAAAGAGCGACAGATGAATATGTGCAATCCTACCTCAGAGGATGTCCGTGGTTTGTGGCGTCTCTGTGATCCAACACGGCAGCTGAGGGGTCACGATGGCGAGGAAGGGGGAATATCAATAAAGCGCACATCTCCCGCGTACTGCTGGCTGTCCTCACGTCGAGGCGACACGGAGCTTGTGGAGGCAGTGAGGCTGTGTACCAGGGGAAAGTCGTTCTCTAGCAGGCTCGATTGCTCCTTTTCCCTACCCAGTCGCGGCTTTATTGCCTCCGGGGGGGATAGACGCAGGCGGCGGACGGCAGAGGCGGCGACTGTCCCGAAGATCCCTCTGTCAGGAAGTCGGAGATCGGATGAATATCACTCGAAGTAGCGCCACAAAAAATGACAGTGCTGTGTTTTTGATGTTGGATTAAAAAGGGAAGAAAAGGGACGTTTCTACGCCCAAGCTTAGTCTGCTGCTGATACAAGGGAAGGACTAGAGAATAGACAACAGCATAAAGTTCATGTTCATAGAGCGTGTGCCACGTGGCTCGCCGCAGCCAATCGCAGGAAGGATTCAGTCGTAAACTTTTATTACTCAGCTGTAAATTTCTCCCTTTAACAACCAGGAATGTTTGCACCCATCTTTCCCTTTTCCTTTTTCTCTCTCTCTCTCCCGATGTCACAAAACCAAAAATGGCCACACGATATGGAGACGCTGAAATTCCGTATGTCACACATATGGGCTAAGACGTGCGACAAAAAAATAAAAAAAATAAAAAGATATGAGCGTTCTCAAGCTGTATGCCAACAACGCGTATAGTGCCCAGGCCAACGGGAAACGGGTAATAAAAGTGTGAGTGGGAAAAGGAGAGGGAGGGGAGACCGGGAAAGAGATAAAGAGAGAGACAGATTTGGAGATAGAGAGAGACGTCTGATTAAACTTGAATCAGGCTAATCTACTTCCATGACAGGACCACTGTCTGTCTGCCCGGCTCTCAGGATGGATTATATGACAGTAATCTGATGTCAGGGTTTTACTGCTCCACGCATCCAGCATCCACTACAGACTCCATGGTGCAAACATAACAGCAACAATCAATGCTACATTCAACTTAGTGGCTACAACGGATACAAGCTTCTTTTTTTCCCCCTTCCTTTTCCAAACTGGATGGAAACCTGCAGGGAACAAGCACGCCAGCTTGTTCCATGTGTAAAACCATAGGCTGCAAACTGTATATATGGTTCAGACTTTCAACAAGTTTGGGTTTTTTTGCACACAGAGAAGGAACAAGAAATATGCCTTTGGAAAACAAGGACATTTTTTTTTACATGTGAGATATATGGAGAACACGAGGCCACCACTGGGTTTATGAGATGATTATTTCACCTTCTGCAAATATACTGCATCGAAATACACGAAAAACAGATGCAGAGATAAACAGAGGAGAAGTCGTCGTGTTGGAGCCAAAGGCGACGGTTTTATCTCGTAAAGCACAGAACAAAGACCCTCACGCTTTGCTTTTCTAGGGAAGAAATAGTCTGTGACGAATAAAATAAATGACTTTGAAAAAAGAAATCTGTGTCACGTACTTGGATGAGCGGTTGCATCTCGTCCTTTGCCGGCCGCGGTCCCTACGCTGAGCCTCGGCATCACACACGCGGACGAAAGATGCAAACCCGCATCCGAGCTGCGCCTTTACACCGCCAATAAAGTTTACAGCAGGTCCACTAAACTTTATAGGCAATGTCAACCCTGTGGTAAAACTTACACAAACATGCACACAAAAGGGCCCCGACCTGTGAGCTCGGGGACACATCCGGAACTTACTAAAGGAAGGGACGCACGCAAATAGAGGAATAAACTGCCCAGAATGAAAAGGAAGGCCACATTGATTCATTTAGAGGAGAGAAAAATATAACATACTGATGAGCTGCAAGTCTCGATCCTATCTGCCGTCTGATATTATGTTCAATTTTGTACTATTATATTACTGCATTAAGGACTAATGAATTCGCCCAAACAGCCTGTAACGCTGTACATTCGTTGGTCTACAGCTTCACCAGTCAGACATGTTGCTCTCTGTTGTTGTACTTGTCCTTTTCTGTTCAAGTTAGCAAGATGTTAATAAAACTAGATCAACTGAGGAAAATCCTGCACCTCCTTTCTTTTTCTTCCTTCTCTAGATAAAATAAATACAGGATTCCATTCCGGTCTAATTTTCTTTTCAAAATTCCACAATCTACCTTTGAATTAAAAAAAGAAATAAATAAACACACTGGATTTAATTCAAAGACTATGGCCTTGTAACCTTTCCTCGCGAGGATCTACGAGTCTCCTAGCGATCACACCTGATAATGGTCTCCATGGTTAAGTATTGGCATCCACAGTGTTTCTTACAGACCTCAGCTTAATAGTTAATTTGCTGACACATAGTTTAGTACAGTATGATAATAGGCCTGTATACCTGAGCAGAGAGACTGGACGCACCAAGCAGAAGCTCTGAATAATTTAGATGCTTGACACTGACTCCAATGGGAGAGAAACTAAGACTAACAGTTAGTCGACAAGCAGCTGGGAGAATATATTTATTTAAAGAAGAAAATAAACTAAAAAAAGGAAATCATAATAGGAAAGTATAATCAAAAGGTGCAAGGGAACGGGCACCCTGTTTGTGGGCCTGTGTCAGCGACACAGCTTGTAAAATTCTGCTTCAAACACTAGGTGGAAAAGGAAGAGGTCAAATTACACGTTTTGAAAAAAAAAAGAAGGGGGATCAGATTTCTATGAATGTATTCGAGCATTTGCCAGATGTAACGACGCGAAAAGGGACCAACACTCGTTGTATTTGAGGCAAGTTGTGCACAAATGTTGCTGCGGATTTTATGGAGACTGCTCATGTCAGTTATTAGTCACCATAAAACTCAGCAGCAGCAGCGAGGAGAGGACGAGAAGGTGAGACTCAAGGTGTTACCTGCACTTGGCCTCTCGTGCGCTTTGCTTTCCAAAAGGTTCTGTAGCAGGAGCGTCCAGTCGTGCTTCTGGTCCGAAGCAGCACACAGACGCACAACGCCTCCCTCACGCACTGCCATCATTTAGTCTGATTGTGAACATAACACGCCAGCAGATGTTTGTTAATCTCCTCTCAAACGGCCATCGTTCATCCCAAGATTCATTAAGAAAAGCTGCGTGTCCTCCCTGCAGAGAGGAAGTGTTTAAAAAAAAATTATTATTAAGAGGATGAATCAAACACAGACTCGGGCTTTGGAGAGGACGCATGCTGTGAGCGGGACTCGCAGCCGTTCCTTAAAAGGTAAATGGATACGTCTGCAAGTGTGGCGTTCATTTAATCGATGAAGTTGCAAAGTTTTTAAATTAGACAAACTTCGGAGAAGCGGCGGCTCAATGCGCCAGGGCCTCCTCTGCCCTGCAGCCGCCGCCATTAAATGGTCTGGACGCATATGGGCTGGAAATTAAAAGAGCCCATCGTGAAAACATCAACGCCATGTCCTTGTTGTTGATTATTTGTGCCAAATTACTTGTGGAAGTTTGATCCGATTTGAAAGCTGAGGGGGGGGGGTCCTGAGATCTGGACGTTCGTGTTATATATAAGTATATACCGCTTGAGAGAGAAGCTCTAAACTGGCAAAATGCTAAAAATAAGTAAAACAACATTACACTCGATTATGACTTTTCAGTCGAGGCATGAAGGCGATGCGCCTCGTTTGGCTGCGTGTTTGTCTGGTAAGAGTGGGGATACTTGCAGTAACCGAGGCGGCAATATTAATAAAAAAAAATAGAAATGATCGTGATGCCATCTTGTTTATTCGTGATTTTACATCAACAATGGCGGGGACACACAAATCCGTCTTTCACATGGAGAAACACCAGGAAACGAGCATATTGTTCACATCAATATATAACAAGACGTACATAAAGATTATATTCAGTGCAAAACAACTATACGCTATATCACCAGCACATTGAAATAAAAATTCCCTTACTTTAAAAATCGTTGTAATTGTAGCAGGTATTATCATACACATTAAAATGTGCGTCATAGGCAGTTTTAGTTGTTGGGGGAAATAGCTTTGCAATCAAATCAGAGCGATGCCGGAAGTGTGGAATATAAATTCTGCGGAGGCAAGGCTCTGAGTTTAGGTAGTGCCGTGGTACAATCTCGAACTTGTTCGCTTGGCTTGGAGCTAATTGTCTTCCCAAGACTCACAAATTGTCTTCAACAAGTGTATATTGTAATATTGGGTAAATGCTACATACATAACTTAATGATATAAGGTCGATATAGAACACTTTTTAAAAATCAAAAAAAACCATATGAAATCTCTATATTCAGAAATCTCTATTGCAATTTCCCCAGGTTTTTTTTTAGGTAGCATCAAAGGATTTCAAACGATTGCATTTCCCTGGTAATCCTAGAAAAAAAGACGTCTGAGGAGCTAAATGGCGATCCTTGTCTCGGCCATTCACATGAAAACGAGTCAAACAGTTACAGTAACACTAAGAATAATAAAACGTGGTGGTTTGTACACAGGCCGGGAGCCAATGCAACTGCTGCGAGGATGTGTGAACACTTACTACTAAGTTATAGGCCTACATCTCACAATTTCGCAAAGGTTACTCTGAAATGATGTTTGTTTTTTAGTGTGTTTTTTTTTTAATTGTAGGCTATAATCTATTTACAACACAGGTCGGCGTTGGTCGTGTTTTCATCTCACTTGGCTATGCTGTTGATGCTGTTATTATTAAAAGCAAATGTGTAAAAGTAAAAAAAAGAAATAGAATAATTAGAATAATAATAATAATAGCTAAGCCATTTTCCATCTAACATGCGTTTTAGAACTACCCCCCCCCCCCCCCTTTTTTTTCTTCTTTTTTTTTGTAGCCAGGGTGACATTTCTACCAAAGAAAATATTCTACAAGCTCCTGGAGCTTCTACAGAAAAATATTCAAATGGCAAATCGTGTTAGGATAATCGTGAGAAGGGGGATTTTTTTGTCTATTTATGACAGCAATATTGGTGGGATTCCTGATCCCTCTTGACAAAATGAAAGGGTGGTCATAAAGTTGACGCTCTCTGCCTCCTTGTGACTCTTCGTCTGTTTATGGGACCTCTTTTTCTTCTTCCTTTTTTCAGCCATATAACCATAAAAAGGACCATAAAATCACTCCTTGGTCTCTTCTTTCTCTTCCGCTTCTTTCTCTTCTGCCTCTTCCCCTTCACCGTCCTCGTTGCCCTCCTCCTCGCCCTCGGCTTCGGCCTCTCCCCTCTGACCCGGAAACTTGTCTTTGTTGTTCTCTTTTTTCCACTTCATCCTTCTGTTCTGAAACCAAATCTTCACCTGCCGCTCGGTGAGGCTCAGGGCGTGGGACACCTCGATCCTCCTCTTGCGGGTCAGGTAAGGGTTGAAGAGAAACTCCTTCTCCAGTTCGAGAGTTTGGTAGCGACTGTAGGTTTGCCTCCCATTCCTTCTTCCTGGGGCTTAGAATGAAATAAAGCCAGAGGTTAGCTGCACTGACCAAGGTTCCCCATTAAAAAAAAAAAAATAATACCAAAATAGATGACTTATAATTAATTCTGCACTACATCTTTTTTCAATCTGCATGAATAGCAATCATAGTAGCAGAGTTCAGTCACACCCAAGCCTCTATTTTAAAGTCTACGTTTTCAATGACAGTTATATCTGAAAGGAATTTTAAAATAATAGTCTTTTAAGTGATAATAATTTCCAGTAATGTTTGTGCAATTTACACTTCTGTCTGCAGGAGTGTTCAGCTGCCTGGTGCAACTTTAACGCCCACTTCAGCAGAGACTAACTTGGTGAGTATAAGTAGACTACGTACTTCTGTGTGTGTATTTTTTCATGTGAGTGTGGCTATCAGTTATGAATTAATATCTATAATTCCCATTTGTGAAACCCATACAAACAAACCTGATATTCCATTAGATTTAAGCCTGTTTACAGTAAATAGGATGGGTTTCCTCACTAGCAACAGCTCATGTCTCTCTTTCTCACACACACACACACACACACACACACACACACACACACACACACACACACACTAGAGTAAAACAAAATGTAAAAATGAATAAAGAGAGAGAAGAAGATGGATGATGAAAAAAAGCTGCACTGTTACAACAGATGGGGGGCAGGCTGATGTTAAATGTCTGTGAAGCAGATAGAAATGAAGCTCACACCTGTGTGGGGTTAATGTAGCCTGATAGCCTGAACATGATGACCCGTGAATGGAAGAGGTAATATCTACAAAGCCTTTATGATTATGGCTGTATGGGAGTCTGAGCCACAGTGGGCCTGCGGGTCAAATTACGCCCCCCAAATCCTTAAAACCCGGATTCTGGATAAACCGGGGGCATGCTGTGTCTCAGCTAACCCTGCTGTCACTCGGCATGCTTCTACTGGTACGTGTGTGTGTGTGCGTGTGCGTGTATGTGCGCGTGTGTGTAGCATCATATTTTAAACTTATGACTTATTCGTCCCTTCCCCTCCCCAGCGCCCTCGGAGTTTGTGAAATATCTTATGTGAACGATAATTGACTTCAAAGAGCTGGTGTCATGAGCTGTGATCAGCGGTTCCCTGTTTTAAAGGCACTTTTGGAAAAGCAACAGCTCAGCCCTGTGTGGACATGTGCTGCAGAGGAGCAGCAGCAACCTGCAGTACAGGTTGAATGTGCCCCATCATGTTCCCCGACTTATGTCGTTTTATGGTTTACAGACACACTCGTACATATACACACTCAGGCGTATTCAACACACATGCAGATACATACACTCACAGGCAGACACACACACACACACTGACACTGAGGCGCGCGCGCGCGCGCACCAAGCAACACAGAAAAGAATAGGAAATAATTGTACGATTCTGACCGTGGGGTCTCATCCAAGGAAACATAAGACTGGGAGAGGAGTTTTGATTTAAGTGGCCTTGTCCTTCTCCGGGGTTAGAGCTGCTCGACGATTTACAGTCTGGGTATTGCGCTAGGCTTGCGTCTTGCTGGGTACCATAAAGCGTTTGCCTCGGAAGGGCTTCATATCCATAAAATTTCGTTGCGTCTCCGTGGCAAGCCAAGGCGCAGGGGTTTTGCTGGTATCCGGGATTCGAGATCCCAGTGGTCCCGTGATGGAAAAAGTCCTGCACATGATGGGACGGGTGCTGAAAGCCCGGCGCGGCTGCTCCGGGTCCGTAGACCAGCGTGTGGCTGCGGGCGACGCTTTGTGGAAACCTGCAGTCGTAGTAAGTTGGCTCCAGTGACTCGCCGCCTTTGTATTTGGAAAAAAGAGGGTTAACAAAATAAGAGCTCATGTTTGGTTGGCATCAAGCAGACGGGCTCCCTCGCAGCTGAATATCTCCTTTAGGATGATGGCAGCCTTTTGTTTAGGGTCCCAACTCGCACAGCGCACACAGGCAGACAAACCGGAACTAGGAGAAACGCTGCCCCTTTGGACAATCTACGGCAGCTCACTCTCTCTGAGCCGTTCCTCTCATCGGATTGCTCTCGCAGTCGTGAGTGGGGTTTTTTTTTTCTTCCTCTCTCTGGGTTTTCGCAGGCTCAATCCCGGCTCATGGCTCGTGCTTTTGGATGTGCGTTATAGCTTTAAGGTTAAAGCTGACTTGCTCGACCGACACAGTCACAGGCGCTGCTCTTTTCATTCTTTTTTTTTTTTTTAGCTTCCCACCCAACCACCCCCACCGCTGGCGTCCCCACACCCCCACCACCCTCCTCCGCCCCCACCCCTTCATATTTCTGCGACCGGTCAGACGTGGCCCCTACGTATATCCACCTTGAGAGGAGCTACACTAATCATAACCAACAACCCAAGAGGCTTTAAATGTGATCAATGTTGTATTTATTGCAAAAAAAGAAAGAGGCCAAGCTGATCCATGCAGTTGGGGAATGGTTAAAATATAAAGACTGTGAAAGCATGGATGCATTTCCACCAGCGTCTGAATTTATAGTTGAGCTTGTTGTCTTTGCACGGAGCAGCAGACAGCAGAGCTTCCCTCTTTGTGAACGGACGAAGCTGTGACGAGCCGGTGTTTGCCCTCTCGGGCCCGACTGAAGGTTACGCACTAATTCCCAGAAATGTGTTGACCTTTTACTGGCTCACGTGGGTCAGCGCTGCATCTGGGAGCTAATGAGGAGCAGAATGTAGAATATAAAAAATTAAAAACAACTGTGGGCAAAGATAAAACCGAGGCTGTGACTGCAAGAGGCACTGACAAGTGGAACGATGATTCGAGTTGAAGACCAAACCCATTCTGGTCGTGGGTAAAGAGCAGAGCGACACACTTTGCACCGTGCGCTGTAAAACACCGACACACGCAAATCTAAACACGACCTGTGAATACTAGGTGCCACTTACTGACCCCGTAAAACTGACGAGGATGAGCAGTAAATCTCCCACATGGAGGAGTTCATAAAATTTTACATGGGATGTTTAGCTACAATCAGCGCGCACTCATTTCCCAGTTCAATAGTCGTATGGTCTCCCCCTCTCTCCCCCACCTCTCTCTCTCTCTCTCTCTCTCCCTCTCCAAATATGCCAGTGTGGTTTTTGTGAGGTTACTGACGTTTTATACGCATCATCGTAAAATATGAAAGGCGCACGAGGCGAATTTATAGACCTTTCACACTCTATAAATATGCAGATTGCCAATCATGGGTGCACATTTCTCGGGTACTTTGAACCGCTGGTGCAGATGTGACACTGTCAAGTAGGAAGTATACAAATGAGCAGGTAGCTCTGTTGAAAATGTGTGTAATGACATATTATTACTATTATTACTGTTGTTGTTGTTATTATTATTATTATTATATCATGTTTTGTGGTTGTATGGTGTAAATAAATAAATACCGTTGTTTGTGTGTCAGTGTTGCTACTTATTGTATGTGATGTTACTGATGCCATTTTACATTTAACGACTGTTATTAAAGTACCCTTTATATATTTTTGAATGGTTCCTGGCTCGTCATTAATTATATTTTTAGTGGGGTTGTTTTTTTGTATTTTTTTTAATTTTTTAAAAAAAAATTGACATCATGGAAAATGGAAAATGGAAAATAAACAATTAGGGAAAAAGATATCAAGACACAAACGCGGCACATGATTTTGTATCAGCTTGTATAAATGCAGATATTGTTGCCTGTAATTAAAACTAGATCCCATCTGAGCTCAACTATCAGATTTTAAGGGCACAACAAGGTGTAGTAATTAAAAAAAAAACGTATAGAAAATAAAATATATCAGCCCCATTAACTCATGAATTAAGGGACATTGGAAAAATATATATTTTAAAAACCAGACAAGTAGAAAAAACTTATATAAATAACCGGCAACAAAAGAGGAAAACTTAATAAATAATAATAATGATAGCAAATAAAAATAAAATGTATAATGCTAAAAAACAATATATTCAAACGTTCTGTTTCCAACATAACAACCAGCTCGCTGCATTCCGGGGAGCTGCTCTGTGGCCTATTACACAAAATGCGGTGGGTGACCATATCTGTCATTTTGTCATCGATAGGTTGCTATTCATTCTTGAGCAAAGCCACAGAGCCGTAAAAAAGAAAAGAAAAAGAAAAGCCCTTCAGCACACAGACTCTGCTCAAAACATGGACCAACAGCGTCATCTAGTGTCCGAACGTGTCCCTAAACCTGAGCGACTCCACCAATCAGAACATAGCGGTGATGTGGACAGAGAGGATCTCCCTTCTGCATTTGTCCAAACCCTGTGTGTTCGTTGTCTTGTTTTGCCTTAAATAAAACAGCTGTTTACCACCACATCGCTAACCACAATGGCCTCAAACTCTCTTTTTGTACAACTGGCTCGAAAATAGTTCGTTGCGCTTTACCGCGTAATGTGGTGACCGCTATACCTGCTGCTACACACCAGAGACAGCAGTGTTTCTGCAGCATGTTCCATATTTATGAAACAATAACTATTGACTTTTCCCCCATCTAATTGTAGGCTAATAGCCCACTTATGTGATGAAGTGCAGAGGGGCTGCGGATGGGCCCATGCAGGCTTAAGTCCCCCCGAACCAGTGCGCATGACTCTCCTTTGAACGCGTCCACCACCATCACCACCACCGTCCATTAGAACCATAAAGTAATTTAGCCCAGACGTCTAGCCAGTTAGTCGAGTTTGCTTTGTTCGTCTGCATTTGAGACAAACAGCCCGAGCTCCAACAGGGGCTGTAAAACTGGCATTTTCTTTTTTTGTGTGCGAGCAGGAGCGGAAACGTGCTGGATTGGGCTTTTGAAACCGCCGCATCCTGTCCGCATTGTTTGTCACCACAAAAAGGCAATTTAGGCCGAACCCCAGGAAACAAATGCGAGACATGGGAAATTGTCTCTCACCTAAAAACTCAGCTGCTCAAATTGTCCCGAGATTTTTCTGGAACGCCTTGTGTGGACCAATATACTCTCGTTTCGACGACGACTCATTCAGGAGTATAGAAAGGAAATACTTCCCCGCAGTGGCTAATATGGACAAATGTATCGGCCTGTTTTGGAAATGTGACATTTGCACACACATTTCTGGGTGTATTCGGCACCGATTAGATACATGTCACACGTGCCTCGGTTACATTTAAATGTCCTCTTGTAACAATGTATTGTGTAGTTTAATGGGTACTATGGGCTACTGCTGTAGCTCCCCGATATTAATATGACTGTAGACGACAGTAGGAAGAATTCACTGCAGCAAAACGGTTCTTACTTGTATTGTTTCTTTAGAAGATGCACCCCCCCCCCTGCACGTGGCTATTTGCGAGTTTATTTGATGTGTATACACATACCCATTAGCATGTGTGCACAACTGTACGTGTATGTTGTCAAGAGAGGAAACAGTCCTAATAAATCAATTATACAAAGCTATGCACCGCTGAGGTGAAAAGAATTCTGTCCTGCTGAAGTCTCAACTGGCGCTGACGCCGTTGCGTTTTTCGGCTTCGTTGTTACTCGCCGCGGCAGAGCTCGTGTAGGCCTGAGCTGTACTTGGAGAGATGGAAAAACACACGAGAGGAAGACTTAATGAGGGGAAAGAAAGCTAATGTGTTCCCCATGGGCAGCCTCGCCAGTGTAATGGGGATTTGGTAACGCCACTATTTTTAATCAGCCAAATATTTGAGTAGAGGTTCAGTAGTTTGTTGGGGCCCTTTGTGCAGAGCCGCGTGCTCGTTACTGAATGTCCCAAACAACGATGTCCCCAATAAACACAGAATACAAGCAGCTCAGTGGTTATGTTTATATTTGCAGAGGTCTACATCTACACTCTATAATTAAACGCATAGACTACAATCCAAAAGAAGAAAAAAAATAAAGAGAGAAAGAGATGCACAAATACAGCAACAACTATATCACAAAAAAATTAAAATTACAAGAAAAGCGAGTCCGATCGCAGATGTTCGGTGTCTGTACAAAAAATACACCTGCAACAACAACAACAACGTGTACAAAAGACGTAAACGTTGACATCATAAATTATGAGTTTTTTGAAATTCATAAGAATTCAAGTATTTTCTTTCTTCGGGCAGTTTCAGCGGTAGGTCGCCAGACTGCGCTTGTATAATTTTCTATTACAAGAAAAATTATATATATATATATATATATTTATATATATATAAAGGTATTTCAAAGTGAAAACACAATGTAATCGTCTCCTTTTTTTGTTTCTCTTTTTTATTTCTTTGACGTTTGACGCATAATTGTGCACTGGAAAAATAACATAATCTGCATCAAACAGTGTCGAACTTAAGGTTAATAATACAAAATCCAACAGAGTGATAAATATGAAGAGGAGGAGAAAGGAGGAGGAGGGGGTCATCGTGTGTTTTGGTGCATCTGTGCTGTCCATGTGGTGATCAGACTACAGTCCGCGTTATTGTTCTTTCCTGTCGTTCTTCTCTTTGTTCATCTTCTTCATCTTCATCCGCCGGTTCTGGAACCAGATTTTGACCTGCCTCTCGGTCAGATTCAGGACCCTCGCGACCTCGTACCGGCGGTCCCTCGTGAGGTACATGTTGAACAGAAACTCCTTCTCCAGTTCGAGAGTCTGGTACTTTGTGTAAGGGCATCGCTTCTTCCTTGTGGAGCGGGCGTGTATCCAATTTGCCACAGGGTTGTCTGCAAATTTAAAAATTAAAAACACCGTGAAAATAAAAATAAAAATAAGGGGGGGGGGGGGGGGGGGCAACACAGTGACACATTCGGAGAGGAAACTGTGACAAATGACATTTGGAGAAAGAAAAAAAAACGTGCGCCTGGATTTACAGCAATACCGTGGGCGTATGTACAAGATATGATGATGATGGCTCAATTAACAATGTCAAATCACACGGATCTGTGTTGTTTACCATTGGAACACTTTGACGACAGATTCAGACTCTTGCTACACTGATTCGCTTCCTTGTCACTTTAACTTGTGAGTCACACAGTCGTAAAAATACTCAATGCGCTTATTCACTTTATTGGCCCATAAAATGGCCAGTAGTTCAAGCCGTTACAGGTCCGTGGTGAAAGTCCTTCTAGTGTGTCCCGACATTCCTCAAGTGGTGCTGCAGGAGTCATGTGAATTGGTTTTGGAGCCGCGGTGAAATGGCAGATTTTTTTCAGATGTAACTATTTGCATATCATCTTCTCAAATATGATGCGGGTGAATTAAGTTGTTTTTCTTTGTCAGTGGGATTCAAATGGAGCCAAAGTGTGGGTTGTCCACGGCCTACATTATAATAAAAAAAAACTCGGCGCGTGGGGTCAAAATATGCTCGTAAAAATGCACCATAAAGCATTTACTGATGAATATTGATTCATGTGTCGGTTGTTCACTTTAAAAAAATATAATTCATAAGACAGAGCCCCTTAAACTGGTTTTCCCACTATATGCAACATCTTTTTTTCCAAATTCAACGTCTTCCTGTGGGTTTGAGTCCATGTTTACAACCCCGTCTGCCTTTATGGCCCCAATTTTAGCCTAATAGCGTTTGTCCTTTATAGTTCCTAAAGCTTCCCCCCACGAGCAGAGGCGACTCGGAGCAACACAGGGTGAAACCGTTTATAATCTCCCTTCATGCGGGACGTTCAAAACGCCTCTAAGCGAAAGCAGTTTTTAACACAATATCCAAAACCAAAGAAAAAGGAAAACGCCCACGCGGTTGTAAAAGACTGCGGGAGCTTGAACTTACTCGGATCCAGCTCCGACTTCTCGTCTTTATGTTTCCCCGAAGCCAGGAGCTCCGACTCGGGGGAGGGCATGTTCTGCGGCGTCTTGTCCCGCATGTCAGCGGATGAGCAGTACAGATAATCCGTGTAGGTCCGTCCGCCGGAGCCGAGGCACTCGCCGGCTCTGTGCTCCTGAAAGGCGTCGGGCTTCAGCCCGTAGTGCCTGCCGTTGCCCGGATAGCCATGGAAAGTCACGGCGCCTGATATCGGCTCCAGCCATGACCGCACGTACCTCGAGTCTGTGCCTATGTGGGGTTGGTGACTGTATGGATGGTAAACCACTGAGGACTGGGAGTGTACGGGGGTCCAGGAGGTGGAGAAGACGGGTGGCTTGGGCGCGAAGCTGCAGGAAGGATAGTCAGAGCACTCCGGCACTAGGGACGTCGGACGAGGGCCGGCTGGGTGCGAACCGGGCGCCGAGAACCGAGTCGCAGCGAGGACATCCTCGTTCTCATGGCTGATCAAGGAGTCCACGTAATAATTACTTATGGGACCCGTGGTCGACATGTCGAAGCCTCCACGACTCGTTTACATGCATCCGATTATTATATGGAGTGTATGTGTACTTTTTTATCTAGCCATAGAACAATCAAGGCAGGTAATTATTTTCTCAACGCTCCCCCGGCTGCCATTGGCTGCCTCGCCGACACGTGATTATATTTACCCCCACAAAAATTGTACAGTGGATCAATGCGCCACTTACCCTGGGATCCCAATGCACATAAATCGGATTAAAGATTGTGCTCTTTCGCTCCTTTTCCCGGACGTAATCGGAGGTAACTTCCACAACCGTGTTTCTGTACGAAGGGAATATGTGTATATGTATATACCGCCGTGGTGACACTGGTGGATGTTTGCAGCCGCAGAGCAGACCAGGGCACATTACGTCTGAGAGCGAGCAGGGCACTATTTGATGGTGTAATCAATCTCTGTCTGGTGAAATCCACCGTAGCCCCGCGTTGCTGCGCGGAATAGTATTACAGCCTTCGAGTGTTTATTGAATCGTTGACGACTTTTATCCTTTATTAAACCAGGGGCGCGTTTGATAACGCGTGGGGCTTTTTATAACTTCCTGCGGAATGCTGTTAATTTCTTAATAGAGAGAGGAGGCTTCACAGTGTTTAAAAATAGACCCGGGCGAGAGGAAAGGAATCTTAAACGCGGGATGCGGGACACTACGACAATAAAGTTTGCACCGTTTTAACGAGGGCGCAACAAAACCAAACATTTCCTAAATGGGATTTGCGGAGATAGGCGAGAGGAGGGGATTCAAGATTCTTGACAAGCAGCCCACTACAAGCGGGCTATATTCGGCTGGTGACCGTTCATGTTTTTATGCCCGTCAATAAATTTTAACGAGGACCATTTGATTGTTCATAAACGTGTCGTTAATAAGACGACATCCGGGTTTCCCCGCTCAACATTAAAAAAAAAAACACCCACCACCACTGAAAACGCATGAAACAATTCACACGACAGGAAAGGCCGAGGACAGGACAGGGGAGGCGGCAGAGCAGAGGAGGTAAAATAAAAGAAGAGATGAAAGCTCTTATAATTGGGGTAAAGTTACTGTTGTATCTGGTTGCTGGACGTCGCTGTGTTCGTTCTTCAGTATATACTCGTGTAGCTTGTCAGTTAAAAACAACCCTGAACTCTGCTGCAGGGGCTGCAGCGACACGGCCAAATTGAAACAATATACGAATATGGCGTTGAAGTGACCGAAGAAGGCACCACCAGTGTCACTGGGGAACACAATTAGACTAATTGTGCCATAAATAATGAAAGTTAAACGCATCTGTGTGCAGACTGGATGAGGCAGGGGCTGGTGCATTGTGGTAAATCCCACTAAGAGCAGCACGTGTGATATTTCTTTCTGTGGCGTGGTGCGGGAGTGGAGTTGTGCATTTTGGAAAAGAAACGGTGATGCTGACGTGTGTGTGTGTGTGTGTGTGTGTGTGTGTGTGTGTGTGTGTGTGTTTTGTTTCTCTTCCTGTGGTTTTGATGTGTTTGTCTGGGGTTTAACATGTACGATGGAGTTTCATAATTGCTGCTGACATTTTATATTGTTTTTTATGCTGTGGACAAGTGGTTAGTACAGGACAGACAGACATAACCAAGGCCAATTAAACTTTGAGACGAAGAATATATGTATGTAAGGTTGTGCATATCAGACAGTTGTTATGAGAAAGAGTGAAATTATCGTGGTGCAGCCGAACAGACCACAGTTCACCATGAACTGAAATTAACTCAAACCGGGCGCACTGTGTTTCCACGAGGCGCCAAGTGCGAAATGACAGTTTGACCAAAGAACCCAAAGAGACAAACTTTTAAAATGAATTCCAGTTCCCAACGTGATATTTATGAGTGTGGTGCATATTGTATGAAAACGATGCATGGATTTAGAAACAAAAAATCTCAGCCGTCGGGTCCAATGACGTCACCAATTTGTCAACTGAAACCAACTTTTAGTCAGAATAGATTTGTCACGCTCATGAAAGAACTGGTGTGATATTCAATATAGTGGCGTATATAACATAAATGTGATCGGTCGACGTACCAGGGAGAGCGCGGTGATGTGTGTCATGGCTGCTGAGTTCAGTTTCAACCATGAAATTTAAAAGGCCAGACGCCAGACCTGAACCCGGACTGCGCCAAACGACATCCTGGAGTGCGCTGATGAATGCGCCACGCAGGCTGCGGCGAGTCAAATATTCGCCGCAGTAAAGCCGTTGACTTACAGTTACCTCACCAGGTCTCTGTGAGAGTTGGGTGTTATTTAAGGGTTGAAGGTCCGAGTCCGTTAATTTAACTGCTGCCATTGAAGCCGAGTGGAAATGTGCTGCTAATCGTTTATTACAAAAACACATGGTCACATAAATATATGATATAGTCATACGGCCATATCCACCGTAATCCAGCGAAATACGTTATGTTGTTTCCCCCTGTGTGTGTGTGTGTGTGTGTGGTTGGGTGTGTGTCTGTCTATAAGTGAGATGTTAGGAATTATTCCCCCCCCCCACCCCGTCTACTGTTTATCCATGTTTAATGAGCTATAATAAAAACTTCACCATTAAATATTCCTCTATCGTTTCTTCTTTTCTGTTTCTCGTACCTGTTCCAACCAAACTGAAACTGCAACGAGACCAATCAAATGTTTTACTGCCAAACATCAGCGTATTTGCTGCACCGATAAACCTTTTTCCCCCTCCCTTTCATATCGTTGCATCATATTCAAAATATGAAAACACACCCCTGCACACGCCGAACAAAGAAAAGAGTAATAGGTTTATAATTTTCCGTTTAGAACACACAATATATTATCCAGCATCACCATGGGAACAAAGAATAGAAATTGATAAACACGTCAACAGTGCGTGCTTAAAAAGTTTAGGACACAATGACACAAAACTGTTTGTTTTCAGAGGAACTTTGAGTTTGTCTTTGGCCAAGTTATGTATTTTTTATTAATACTTTACAAAAATTAGCCTCTGGAGGCTCCAGTCTGACTGTCTATGATTAGACTTTCTAGGATTAAAAGTATTCCACTCTGTGTTTTCATCTTGGTACAAGTCGGACTGGACATGTCCTCAAATGCAAACTTCATGTGTTGACAACAAGGACTTAATCAGTGACGGCAACAACAATGCTTGAAAACGGATGCGACCATTCCGCCACACGAGCGTGTTCCTGACAATTCATGTGCCTCACCGATGATCTCAACTCATAACAACGGAACAAATACTAATCAGACAGCTGTACACATTTTTTAAATACATGAATATATATATATATATATATCATATATTAACATATAGGCCAGTGTTGTTTTAGTTTAAGTTACAGGCCATTTTAAGGACAACACCACTGTCTGTCTCTGTGCCGCCGCAGTGAACTGACTGACGCTTCAGACATCTTTTAAATTATGATCAGAAAAGGCATTTAAGGACACAACAACAGAGCACGTTGAAAAATTCAGAAATTTAACTTTTAAAAGGTAAAAATTATCAAACTGACCAAGCAGCTTTAATTGAGACTGGGCACCATGAAGAGAAGAGACCAAATCATCAGGATTAATTCAAACATTTGAATAGCAGGTTATGCTTTATTTATTTTAAATTTACAAAAGCAGATATAAAAAAACAGAGCTCGACGTCTTGATAATCTGATCCAATTAAATGATAACGCAGATAAGATTCATCTTCATTGTGAAATCATTGTCTGATATTTGTTTGCATTAGTCTCCATCAGCAGGTCCACTTTGAGTCACCTCGCGGTGGATGAATACAAATTCACATTCTGAAGATGTGCGGTGACGTGACTTTGTTTAATTAGTCACATACGGTCTATTAAATTTGGTGGCATCTGTGTGGGCAAGTTGTCTATTCTTCTCGTTACAACAAAAATGAAATGAAATGAAATAATCACAACACGTTGGCCTCAGCACAGCAAATATCCTCGACCCTCCGCATCAAACAGGACATCTGTCTCACAGTGCAGTGTCAACCAATTAGTGCTTCACGCGGGTTCAAACTCTGCACATGGAAATATCAAAGTGACTATCAGAAGTTATATATAACTTAGCATGTGCTGAACAGACACCACCGCAAACCCGAGAGTCTCTGCGTGGTGATCTGAAAAGGCCGCGATCCAAAACAAAACGCTGCTTAAAACGAATGCAGAAAATCCAGAAAGTCCAAACGCACATCTTCATTATAAATCCACATCCGGACTGATCCACTGAAAGCCCTTCAAACCAAATTCCCCTGTTTCACAGCAAATTATAGATCAATAAAGATGTGTACATTACAACAGTTCAGAAAGATAAAGTAATGTCAGTGTCCTTTACATATAAATACTGATGTCTGTTGCTCCATTAAAGAGCTTTGATTTTAAATCCCAAACCATCACACGTGGTTAGAAAATTATTCCCAATTATTGTCATTTCAAAAAACAAAATAAAAAGACACCGAGTTCCATATCGACAACAATGCTCAAAATACTACAAACAACTTCCAGTGAAAGAACGTTATTGCTCTTTGCCTTCTGAACTTAATCATCTAATAACTAAAAAGCTTCACAAATAAATAAATATCTCACAAAGCAAAATCTAATTCGAGCCAAGAAAAAAAATGTAGAAATAAGAAAAAGAAGTAAAAAAGAAAGAAAAGTCTCTAGCATAGTTGGCTGGTGTCTGATCATGCCGGTGGCGGTCACACATCTTCAGCTGTCCGGAGGAAGTGTCTGCGTGAAAAGCCTCCAGTTCCGGTGCGCCACTACAAAGTGGAATAAATTGCTTTATGTGTATATGGTTTTAGGGTGAATCTGTGCAGCTTTCGGGGCAGTTTGCGGCGCTGTAAAGTCTTTGTCACTGACGCATTCCAGGGGAGACACTTATTCACTGAGCTGAATGAAAGTGACTTTGGATTCCAGACTGTCTCTTCCAGTTGCACTACGGCCAGAGAGGGGAGGGGAGGGGGGGGGGGGGGGGGTTCTGAGAAAACAAGGGGAAATGGTGACCAATATATCGACTCTAGTCTCCGTTGCAAAGAGAAAACAAAAGAAAGATTCCGATAGCGCCACAGGAGCAGACTATTCCATAAATAAGTTATTGTGTTTCTTTTAGATTAGCTTTCCTGAAGATCTATTTTCCCCAATGACTTTATTTTACCTCCGTTTTAACATTAGTATTGATTGATGCTGTCAATAATCAAATGGATTACTGTAAAAGGCAAAACAAAAATAAAGACAGGCCTGTACCTATGGTCAGTGTGTATGTGTGCAGTAGTCTTCCAAAATACTAAGAACTCAACAAACATACATTTATTTCCATATGTGTCATCTATTATATTAATATTTCTGATCAATTGGACTGTAATGACAGCTACCGTAGTCAAATTTCCAAAATACAGAAACATTTGTAAACTTTGAATTATTTTACACAATGAGGGCTGTGAGCAAACACAATGTTTTTAATTTAGGTTTCGCTTATGACTTTGCAATAAACATGATAAAGGAGAATTTTTAAACGTGACGCTATTTAATGCACGAAATAATTATAGCCGATATTTCACTGGAGGAAAAAAGAGTGCAATAGTTCTTAATTAGCTAAGTATGATTTATAACTGAATGATTGCGGCCATTAAAGATGGTGTGTCCTCATGTGTGTGTATGTCGAAGCTTGTGTTACGCTCAAAGCAAGAATTATTTCATATAATATATCATCGTGCATTCTAACATCAAGTTTCTATTCACCATAAATCTTTTAAAAACGTGGAATACAGAACATTTCAGAGAGTCGTGCATTAACAGTCACGAGGACGAAGAAGACTGCTCACATGACATAATGGGAATGTCAATAGACGCATCAATTGTCTGCTATCTCCATATTAAAGATAATGGATCAGAGTCCAACACCTATCTATCTATCTGTCTATCTATCTATCTATCTATCTATCTATCTATCTATCTATGTGTCTATCTATCTGAACATAAAGCAGCTGAAACCACTAAACCTAAGCAGACAGCTGATGACAGATGCAATACAACACAGTCTAAAACTTTACCCCATGTTGTTTACAACCTATTCTCCTCCTGAGAGCCTCGGGGAGGTTTTACAGCCCGCCACAAAAATAACAGCAAAGAAAGAAAACTCTGTCTCTGTCCAAGGTATCGCAGCTCAGTTCATTTACAATGCCATTTGCGGGGACCCGGGTGACTATGGGGGGTAATTCGGCGGAAATTGTGCCCTTGATGAAGACGAACTGACGTAATCAAGGCAGTTTCTTGTTGCCGAGCCAGGAAGCCAACCCCAACAACATGAAACTACCTAAACCACGCTCCAGCTTCGCGCAAACACGGGGGTAAGACTCCGTGGACAGGGACAATGCATGCAAACGCCAAGTGAGGATTAACACTCCCCGGCACAAAGAGAGAAGGCGAGTACCATCTCACACACACACACACACACACACACACACGCACACACACACGCACAAAACAAAATCCACACACCAGGCTGCAGTCAGCCTACTTTCTTATCATTGCTTGAAGGCAACTTGGATAGCTTTGCATGTCTTGGCTGGTTCACTCATAAAAAACAGTTTCAACTTTTATGTGCTATTGTTCTGATCCCATAAATACAATGTAGCAGCACAAGGCACAACGTGTGCTCAGCTGTCCCAAACTTCACAATCCAGCCACAGCACGTATCCCCAGAAACACAATGCCAGCAATATCAGCAAGCAACAACACAAAACAGACAGAAAAATCAGCAGCACACTTATCAGTAGCAGCGACTCCATGTGTGTGAAACGTGAGCAGGCGTGCAGCGCGCGAGGAGCTGTCAGGCGAGCCTCCCTGACAGATGTGGCACAGTTTCCAAAAGCAGGACGTGCAGAAATATTAATGAAATACGAGTCCTACCTTCACGTGCCTCCCGCAGAAGACGCCTTCCCGGCATGTTTAGTTATCCACGTGTTTGCCGCGATGCTTGTTGTTGTTGTTGTTGTTGTTGTTGTTGTTGTTATTGTCCATGCAGCCGTCGCGGTCGCTGTCCCCCCGCGCTATCCACCATCTTTTCCTTATCTCCTGCTCCCATGAAGCTCCATTATCCCCGGGGCGGAGGCGGCCGCCGCTCGCAGCCCATGCGGCTCGGCTGGATCCTGCACATTGCAGCCTCCACTGTGTGGATTAGCCCTCCTCCGCACACACACACACACACACACACACACCTTTAAACGCATCTTTACTGCTGCAGCACATTATATTTGCAGATCATAAAATCCTCCCCCAACGCTTTTCCAGGGCGAACCTGACATTAGAATTTTATGACCTTGACTTACTGTGGTCACCTGGATAATATTTAAATCAACGTTATGGTCTCTCACTTCTATTAAAACTGCCATGATCTGCTCCTCTCATCCGCAGTGTCTCTCCCTCCCTCTCATTTCCACCACTATAGGCCAGGGGGAGGACAAAGTTGGTAATACCTTTCCGTTTCCCCACTTCTTTTTTTTATTGTTTTGGAACCGTTTGCCATGACTTAGCTTTAATATCGTCTCGTGCACGGTGTGTGTGTGCGCGCCGGGGAAGAAGCTGCACGACTGGCAAAACGTGTCATTATAGCTTAGCAGTGATACAGCTTGAAGAGCATTCCACGAGTTGTTGTGGTGTGTGATTATCACCAGGTAACAACAGCACATCACTGTCCCGATGCTGCTGCAGGTGTTCACCCGGAGATCAAGTCTGGTCTGAAGGCTGCAGAGTTTCATAATTCACTCAGGAAGGCACGGGTGTGTGTGTGTGTGTGTGTGTGTGTGTGTGTGTGTGTGTGTGTGTGTGTGTGTGTGTGTGTCACAATATAAAGAGAAAATTGATGAATGATAATTCAATGTCATTGGATTATCATTGATGACACATGCCTGTGCAAACGTGAGTGTGAGTGTGAGTGTGTGCGTGTGTGCGTGTGTGTGTGTGTGTGTGTGTGTGTGTGTGTGTGCCTGTCTCCTCAGGAGTAGCTGTAAACTGAACTCTTGTCCCGTTCGCGACTCTCCCTGTTGAGCTTCTTGAGCTTCATGCGTCTGTTCTGGAACCAGATCTTGACCTGTCTGTCGGTCAGGTTGATACTCCGGCTGATCTCCAGGCGGCGCTCCCGAGACAGATACATGTTGAACAAGAACTCCTTCTCCAGCTCCAGCGTCTGGTGTTTTGTGTAGGGACAGCGCTTCTTCCTTCCACTTTTGGCTTTCAACCAGCTCCCCGTTGTCTTCTCCGCGGACGAATCATCTGCACCGGAGAGAGAGAAACAAAAGAACAATAGTCAACTGTCGCCAACATCCGGCTAGAAAATGTGTGCATGAGATGAAGCTCTATATAACACGATCGACACGATGGATGCGATGTACACACCCATTTCTCAAATGCACAGTGGACACACAGTTCGACTGGAACAAAAGTGAGCAGTTAATAAGAATAGATTTTACCTGCATGCGGACTCTCCGTGACTCACTTGAACGACTGCACAACGTCAAACATCCCACCTTACGCTACAACTCCTACTGCTCGCAAATTGCTTTTGTATGACGTATGACTATAATTAGATCAAATCAAACCGGGGTGTGTAAGCACTTCTTTTGTCTATGTTGGACCTCAGACTCCCATTAAATGTTATTACTTTTGCGCACAAGAGCCAAATGAAAAAAAAAATTGTTGGGGAGGTTTATCCCAAAACACCAGTTAGTCTCTGTAGCGTCATACAAGATCAGAAAAAAATGAAAAGAAAACATGAAGACAAAGAAACCAGTCCCGTCTTTGAAAGCAGCGAACATCACACCGCTGCATATTCAGTTAATTCCTTGATTAGGTAGTGGACTCTGGGGAATAACGCCTCTTTTTGCAAACACACACACACACACGCAGGTTACAGTAATAATTACCTTAATGTGAACAACCAGTTAGTCGCCCACATTTAATCATTGTCGAAACATTTAATTCAGTCATATGGGATTAACAGGACACACACAACACACAAACACAAATACACACACACAAACACACACGCACGCACAAACACACACACACACACACACACATTTGCAAACATACAAACTCCCATCGACTTCGTCTATATCTTCCAATTAAATTAAAATAAATTAAAAAGGAGCCTGTTGGTCATCATGTGTTAAGCTTTTAGCTCAACCCATAAATAACAACAAACTGAAACCAGTTTTGTGCAATGACAACAGAAACGGGGCAGAGCGATGTGCAATAACATAAGTGTATAGCTGTAGCATCAATTTATTAGGGGCGTATTATTATTATTATTATTATTATTATTATTATTATTATTATTATAAATTGTATTATCGTTGTTGTTGCTGTCAGGCCTGTTTAAAACCAACTGAGGGTGATTGCTAAATTTAAAAAATCGAATTAAACAGTTAATTTACTTGTCATGCACATTTGTGGTTTTGTCAAACGGGGGGGGGGCGAATTCGTTTTATTCTTATCAACCTAAGACTTTTAGAATAAATAAGGTTTATAAAAAACACTTTGTGCTTTCACTTTTAAATAACTAGGTTTAAATGATCTAGTCTGAATTATTGCTGCGTCGACGCAGGGAAAGCCCAAGTGTATCTCTAATGATTTCTGAAATGTAATAGCGAGAAATGTTCACTGGAGGTTGTTTTTCTTTATGAAGTCAGGGCCAAATTGTTTCGACTGTAGATAAAAACCGTACAATTTCATATTGGCTCGGCACCAGAATCCTGAGGCGCAAAATTACTGTTAAAGAAATGGTTATAGGTCCAACAATGTAAAATGATCCATGTAAGTAAGGGGGAGAGCGAAAGAGAAAGTGAGATGCGTGCGTTTGTGTTAGTGTGTGTGTGTGTGTGGGTGTGCGTGTGCGCGTGCGTGCGTGTGTGAGAGAGAGAGAGAGAGCGTGTTTATTTCAATGATAACTGCCCATCTCACATTCTCACATTAATGGAAAGGTGTTACATACCACGGGCACCATAACCCCTGCTGTCACATGCCCACAGCCCATATGACTGCTACACTAGTCTGCACATTATTGGGCCATGACACACACACACACACACACACACACACACACACACACACACACACACACACACACACACACACACACACACACACACACACACACACACACACACACACACACACACACACACACACACACACACACAGAATTAAAGGACGAGTGGAATATTTTTTGTGCACACGTTTGTCTGCATGTGTGTTATAGAGGAGGGGAAGGAGAGGAGTAGTGTGGGTGGGGGTGTAATAGTAGTCTACCTTTTAATTCCCCGTCCGAGTTATCTGAACAGCTGTCACTCTTTGCCTTGTCTTCCTTCCTGCTCTGACTCTCGTCTGCCTGTGATATTTCCCTCGCAGCCTCCTTCGCCGATTCGCCGCAGCTTATCGTCGACTCTGGTGCTGATTCAACAGATGTCGCCATGTGTGTCTGGGAGAAGCCGGAGGGGAACCGCTGGTCATCCTGCGGCGGCCTTCCCCCGCCGTACACCTGGAAACAGCCGCGGGCCGAGGCGGCGGTTTGCTGAGGCCGGCAGCTATTGTCCCCCAGCCGGATGTAAGTGGCCGAGTCTGTTGTCCGCTTCCCCTCATTGCTGTCATCCTGGTAGAGGCAACAAAACGCCTCCTCTTTGACGTTACCCGCTGGAAACGAGCAGGGTTGTAAACACTGGGCAACAGGTTGCTCGTCCCCGCTGCTTTTGGGGGCTGGGGTCCATGCGGCCAGCTGAGCTGACAGGTAGGGCCCGTCCTGGAAGCCGCTGAGCGGCACGCCGGCCGGAGGACCCTCGTCCCTCTTGGAGAGTGAAGATGGTCCAGTCTTGCCAATGTTCCTCATCACTGAGTATCCGTACTCTGCAGCCGGGTGGATGTACATTCCGGGGTTGCTGGAATAACCCTCACCCCTAAAGGAAGATGATCCTCCCATTAAGGAATCCATCAGGAAGTTACCGGGCGCTATGTTATTCGGACATGACATTTTTTTTGCATTTGGCAACACAGGGATCTTTGGTGCGTGTCCACTGCTCTGAACTACGGGATTTCTCCAGCAGAGTAAGGACAGTAGGATGCTGACATCTTTTGGAGGGGGGTGCAAAAAAAATATCAGCAACATAATTATGGATGCTGGGAGACATGTCATGTGATTTTCAGACCAATAGCGGCGTGGAAGTGGCCTTGATGCTCCAGACTGACGTGACGTCAGCGCGGTCAAGTTGGGAGAGCTGGAGGAGTTCGGTGGAGCAAGAGCGCCACCTAGCGACCGACCACCGGTAAGGACAGCTGGCCCGCAGCAGGAAGAACAAAGGATGACTGACTGCTGCAGCAGGGATTTTTTTTCTTCTCCTAGGGACTTTTTTTACTACGTGGCTCGTGACAAATTGAATTCTGTTTAAGTTCACAACTTCTGATGTGAAAATGAACTTTCATCTAGTCAGCGTGTGATTTGCATTTTATTTATTTTTGTTCGTCCCGACGCCGTTGCGGAGATGAAGCCGTCGCGGATTGGTCACAAAGTGCTTTTGAGTCAATTTTTTTGAGTTTGTTTTCATCGATTTGCTTTGTTGTTGCCACCCGTTTTAGCAAGGTAAGCTGTGAGCAGGTGTGTGTCCATTCGCAGAAAATCAGATAAGACGTGAGACTCTTTGTAAATTTGAGGGGGGGGGGGGGGGGGTTGGTCAACGTGAAGGAAAATGTTTTTAAACACTGACGTTATGTCTAAAGAAAATCGAGTGTTTGCCTGAAAACGTGACATTGTGTCTTACTGCACAAAATTCCGTGCATGAATTAAATCTCGGCCTGCTCTCGTATTTATTTGTTCGTTGGTCTGGTCGTTTGTTTGTTTACTTGCCTTTTCTCTTCATAACACTATACTACTCTAACCGAGCTGCACCTGAATTCGTTAAAAAAAGGCAACAAATTCAATCTTATCAGGTCTATAAGTTACCTTTAACTACACTGGGCGAAACCGTGAAGCCTCATTCCATGAACTAATTGGTTCCCTTTGTGAAATGGGCTACAAAATGTTAACTAGACTGTGGAATTAGTGGCTGGTGGGCCTGTAAGGATACTTATTATTGTGGTTTAAACCCAAACAGGATTACGTAAGGCACAAAGGTGTTTTTTTCTGGATTTACTGTGGACACAAAACATCTTACAGCCTATTAAATAATTCATTGCATACCTGGGCTATTGTTAAGCGCGAGTTTGTGTAATTTCCAGGATGTTTTTGGTTGTTTCAGATGTGATTTCAATGCTGCATATGTGAAATGAATAGTCTTTACTGGCGTTTTTGATTTTCTGAATGCTCCTAAGTGTGGGCCAGAGGGGATGATAATTAAGAATGGCTCTCTGAACAAAATGAATACGGGGTTTGCACGTATCCGTGCACCTTTTCCTTTCATTTTCTAAACAAAAACAGTCTCCTGTCTGATTTTTTCCTCAAAACTATCCAGATGTTGTCAACATTAGTGATAAAGTTTTAAATTTGTGCAGTTTAAACTGGACATTTCTTGAATATAAGTCAGTAAGTGCAACGTAAACAAATAGCAGTGTACTTTGGGCAGGCGGTGATATCTAAAAGGGAGACTACTAATGCAAAACATGCATACGGCGAATTTGACTTAATGTGCAGAAGGACTTCGTTTCAATTACTCAAACTGACCAACACACGTAATTGGAAAATATCAAAATGTTTAAAAAAAACACAAGATCACTAAAAGTTGTTGTGAGAACTCAGAGGCTTGTTCCCGTAAGACAGAGACGAAATGGTCAAATTGTTGGAATTGAAAAGCCCACTGGCAGTTATGAATCCACTTCTCTGACTTCAGCATGCAAATACAAAGAAGTGGAGCTTCGTGTCCACGTGTTGCAATTATTTTCTAACTGTATATATTCAATTGTGTTCAGTGTTTCAGAAAGCGCCGTTGTTTTCGTTTTTCGTGTCATACCCGCGCTGTTCGTGGCAGCAGTCAGTACAAAAACACAGTTACACGACAGAATCACAAAGTCTGACCCGTTGGTGTTGAGTCTGCAGGCGGATTCTCACCGGGATTTAGTTTAATACAAATAATACTTTGTCCAGAATCAACCGCAGGAGGTTTGATGAGAAGTGAATTGACTAAAGCAAAACAGTTGTTTTTTAAATGTAAAAACAAAAAGCTTACAGGACAAATGTAATATATTCATGTGTATAATTCATACAATTCCCCATTTTAAGAACAGCCACAAAATGTCCACTGAGGCAATAATGCAAAAATGATATATAGATTGCATCATTTTTTTCGCCTTTAAATATTTGCCTATATTAGGACATTAACTCTGTGACTTCCCTAAAAGATCTTTGTCAAAATGTAACTGGAAATGCAGAATGTGATGACAAATGCGATTAAAGTGTTCGTTCAAATCGTTAACTGCAGCTCTGCAGTTGTCTCCTTTGATGCGTGACGTGCACGCGCGCCTGTTTGTTTGTACGTCTGTCTGTCTGTCTGTCTGTCTGTCTGTCTGTCTGTCTGTCTGTCTGTCTGTCTGTCTGTCTGTCTGTCTGTCTGTGTGTGTGTGTGTGTGTGTGTGTGTGTGTGTGTGTGTGTGTGTGTGTGTGTGTTTCTGTGTGTGTGTCTGTGTGTGTGTTCAGTTCAGAATCATTTCCAAAGGCAAGGGCAACGTTTTTTTTTTATCAATCTGTGTCTGTATTTGTATATGAACGATGGTGTTTGGAAAAATAAAGACGTCTCATCTGTGATATACACTCAGTGTGAAAGTGAAATAAATATTCAAAACATTTGACAACCGGTGTCATTGTGGTCATTCCCAACATACACAACAATCATGAACAAATAATGTGCCAAAACAGATCATGTAGCTGCAGATTGTTGATGCTGCAAGGGATACGTGCCTCTGTAGTTTTTGTGATTGTGATTTTTGTTTCAACATGATGGAGAAAATCTTGGGTTCATGAAACACTTAAACAATTCATTACACAAACTAGAAGATGGCAAGAGCCAGTGAGTTACAAGTTCTGTGAAGCTCAAAAATATACAGTTTGAATGGAAGAATTATTCGTTCCCCCTCTGTCCATGGAAAAGTAAAATGCTGGAATAAAGGATTATTACGGATATTATTTCCACACTCCATCTCCCTCTCTAATCCACACACGCACACAGTCTGCTTCGTGTGAGGATATGTTAATAACCACACCTAATGTACAGCTCAACTCGCAGCCCTGACACACACGGAAAAAATCTGCTCCATGATACATTCAAAACTCGCCTGCCGGCTACTTCAACTCAGGAAAGAAAAAGTCATACACATAAAAATAAATTAGGCTGTAGCCTATATGTAGCTCTGAATAATCCTTGTATGTTAGAGGAGATGCGGAGCACATTGAAACTGCCAGACGGTCGGAGTCAGGCCTGTCATTAAGATCTGGTAGCACGGGACAATATGTACTATAGACCTGAAAAAAAAAATGAAAAAAATAATGAGGGTTAGGGTATGGACATGTTGGGACGTCACACACCTGAGAGAATAACACGGTAGAATGTGTATTTGGACGTTATAGGTGTGACGGCATTGAGACATCTATGGGGAGATAATGGTTTGTTTCTTTTTATGTCACCACATATTTGACTAAGTGATATCAGATTCGTCATTGGACACTTGTGCCAGTGCCGAATTGAACATTATCGTTGCGCATTACGCAAGAGCAACTGAGCTTGTAACACACTCACCTCTGTTATGACACAAAGGCGAGAGTAAAAAAAAAATCGTGTGTATACACTGTACTTTATTATACGTAACAAAGTGTATTGGGCTTTTCAACCCATTTTGTAATGGGAAGAATATTAAGATTTAAAGGGCGATTCAAAAAATGGAAAGCTTTCACTTAACATTTCTGCTTTTACAAAACAGAAACAAAAAAATCGCTCTCTTTTGCCGTTTACCGTTCTTCAGGGTGGTTTTCTACTTACGGAAACAAACGGAAGGCGACGTGGATTCCATTACTAAAGACCTGATTACCTACTATGTGCAGAGGCTCGGGAATAT
The DNA here is from genome assembly GCF_022379125.1 of Scophthalmus maximus. Lineage (NCBI taxonomy): Eukaryota > Metazoa > Chordata > Actinopteri > Pleuronectiformes > Scophthalmidae > Scophthalmus > Scophthalmus maximus. The sequence goes on from NC_061517.1 coordinate 11,944,864, forward strand.
ACTCTGTTTTCGAGTCAAACTATTTTAAGTTAGATACTCAGTTTGGAGATAGGACAATGTTGTTGTTTTTCTTAAGTGTTGTTTTTTATGTTTGTACATGCTGATTTTTTGTTTGAATTAAACCTTCAAGGATTTCTATACACAAACACACACCTCACCAGTGTGTAACCCTGGCCTACACACACACTCTCTCGGTCTCACTCACTCACTCTCACACACACACACACACACACACACACAAACACACATGTGGCGTTGACTGCGACTGTATTTCATCAAGGTCTTTACACTTGTCTGAACTACAGCCCACTACTTTACTTTCGCCTCTAAATTTTCATCCAATTGATTCCAAACCTCGGGGCTGTTATATTATTGCAAACAGGTATGGGTGTTGAATGCTGCGGGACAGGAGGCCTGGTGGAGGGGTTTCCTTATTGTACTAATCAGGGACCACTGGGGCGACAAAGCTAATTTGCTCCTGGCAGCCACCTTGAAATATCTTTCCAGTTTGGACGCGAGGAGGTTCTGTTTTGTGTCCTCCTCCTTGCTGCTGTCCACTCGATGCACAACTGCAAATTTATGGTGCCAGAATCATATAAGTCCTTAATTAAAAACCAAAGTGCAAACCGCCATCAAAGTAATACAACAGTATTACATTATTGCCGCTGACGACCACAGCAAACACACACACACACACACACACACACACACAAACACACACACACACACACACATATACGCCGCCATATCTAAATGAAAACTTTGTTAAGACTGCAGCTCGGCGGCAACAATAAATAAAATAGTACCCTACAAATGCGCTAATGTACATGGAAGCGTTTTGAGAGTTATTTTTGTTGCAGCAATAGCAGGAGCTGGTTTTTACAGCGTCGAGCTGTTTTTATGGGCCTGTAGAACAGGATAGGTGCTGAGATGTGAGTAGTACACTGTAGTATAAAACCATCCAATAGCCTATAACCCATTGATTAGCATTTGTGTGTGTGTGTATACAAATTTAGATATATATACATATACTCACACACACACACACACACACACACACACACATATATATATAATATATATGTATTTATTTATTTTTAAGATCTTAGGTTTCTCTAAGCTACTCATTTTAATGCATTGCGTTTTTATATTATTTTTGCAATTATAGATCAATAGTTAGGTTTCTAACTCGGAAAAATGTCAGTGTAAATATACTCTACCCTCGATCCAAAAAGAAAAATATGTTTTTGTTTGTAATCTAAGTATTTACTCAAATAAAAGAAAACCAGGTATCGATGATTGTGTTCAAGAACATAGGATTAAAAAAGATTGAACTGAACTGATTTACTTGTTTATTTGCTTATATATGTATTGAGTAATTCCACAAAGTGAATTTCCCCCCCCTTTGCATTTTAACGGCAATGGGTTTAATCTTCTGGTCCCCACGGTCCACCTCATCTGCATAAAAAGCCCACCGCCATTTTCACCCCGCAGCACAACACCCAAGTGCACGAGCCGTGGCAGTGTGGAGCCTTCCGGCTGGCCGGACCGTCCTGTCACTACCACGCATCACGGGGGGAGGATGTCTCTCGGACTAATAATAGCCCACCACTCTGATGTCACCGGGGCATCCATGTCAGGAAACTTTTTTTCAAGATTCCGCGGCGAAAACGGCAGAGTGCGGAGGCAGGGAGAGAGCGCGAGCGCCAGCCCCCGTGTGGCTGACAGACAACACTTGCAGGAGCCTCTGCAGCTCCCCCCACCCCCCACCCCCCACCCCTCTGTGTGTGTGTGTGTGTGTGTGTGTGTGTGTGTGTGTGTGTGTGTGTGTGTGTGTGTTAGTGACGTTCAGTGTTGGAGGAAAAACTACAAATTACCCACGTCACCGTCCCAGGGCCAAGGTTGGTGGGTGTGGCGCGAGAGGAAGGAGCTCCTATAGCCTTGATCTCCGTGTGCATCGCCTTTCTTTTGTCAGCACTGCCCCCTGTCCTTCCTGATAAAACACTGACGTATGCAAATGGAGCTTGATCTCAGTCAGTTTAGAGGAAAAACACACACCAACACACACATCACAGGTTCTATATATATATATATATATATATATATGTGTGTGTGCAAAAAATAAAACACGTGGATACAACTGGGACGAGTCACGCTCCGCCCTCCTTATTTATTTTCTTTCTTTGCATCGAAAGAAAGCGTTTGAGCCCTGATAAAAACTTTAACCTTCATCCCAACTTTAACCAGATGACCCCAACCTTGACGAAACACTCTGGAGTTAAAGCATAACCATGCAAGAGTGCATTGTAAAACCCTCTTTGATCCACACACGGTAGCCTGAGCAGCTTAAGTCAGGAATCCAAGGATGGTCTGACTGTCTGACTCACACACACACACACACACACACACACACACACACACAAACTTTCATGTTTGCACAGAGACAGCACACTGCGACAGCCTCACAAAGCAGATACAATGTTTGTTTGTTTTTTTTCTTAAGAGAATACGAACAGGCCTACAGTTTATACCAACACGGTTTAAAATGCCTCATGCGTGAAAACGTATACATTTTACAAGGACAATAAAGTGTATTTACTGGGCGTGCTAAAGCTGGCAAAGTTACCTGCTGAAGTTTAATGCGAGGGGTCAAAGTTGATCTCTGTACACATTCCATTTTCTGTTCCCACTCACTCTCATTGGCCCTTTCCGCCGCCGCACACATTTCCGGGCTAAAGGGGCTCCTTGATTCCACTTTACTGCAGCGGGTTAAAGGTGAAGGCCTTGACATTATTGAAGTTCAAAGACTACATTTAATTATAAATTGTAGTTAATGCACACGTGCAATCGTCATGCACATATGTTGAGGCACGGAAACACAATGCGAAATTGCGCTCGCAGAAAGGTAGGCCACACACACACACACACACACACACACACACACACACACACACACACACACACACACACACACACACACACACACACACACACACACACACACACACACACACACACACACACACACACACACACACACACACACACACACACACACACACACACACACACAGAGAGAGAGAGAGAGAGAGAGAAGAAAAAAAACAGCATGCCAATTATGATTTCCTCTCCCTCGCTTACCTCTCGTTATGCCTCCTGACACGCGGCCCAATTAGTCAACAATTATTTATTCATAAGTGATGTGTTGAAGCAGGCTGCAGGTTCGGGGTCAGCTCGGACAAATAAGACCGTTGTTGTAAATGCTTGGCTGCGACCGAACTGCAAAACATTAGGATTTCACGAGATCTTGCCAAATCTTTCGGGGAATATATATGTTTAAACAAATAAATCAAATTACAAGGAATTAAAAAAAAAAAAATCATACTCTGGAAAAGACTGGATTCGCTGCTGGTTTTCTAATATTCAGATTAGAGGAATGGCGGACATGACAGTTGTGTTGAGGTCCACACAGACAGAGTTCACGTCGAAGGCTCTTGGAAAGTTTTTTTGTTTGTTTGAACCTCCTCGGACATCCAGTCTTTCTTGTTTACTATTTACTGCAGAAGTGAACGCCCCCCCCCCCCCAACAGACGGTGCAATTAAGAGAAAAAAATAGCCATTTAGTGCCCCTGTCTTTATGGCAGTGTCTAGACTACAAGAGTGGCGATTCCATTTAGTGGGCACTAAAAGAGGTTAGCCTTCCACTCTCTTTCTCTACATTTCTAACGTCGTGGCTCTATTTTTGTCCAACCCTACTGCCACAAACCCAAACATGATCTCTCAGAGTGAGATTAGCCGAGAACCTGACCAGTGTGTGGGCCGCCGACACCTCGGTCCCACAACCGTCACCAAAATCCTCCACAGCGAGTGTGTGTGTGTGTGTGTGTCACACCATGAACTGGCCATTTACACAATAAATAAATAAATGAAAAAAAAAAAAAGTGTGCACATGTTCAATGTGTAGGCCAACCGCTTTAGGTCATACACACTAGTTATGTGTGTGTATATACCTAGTTATTTCTAAGAAGGCTCTGAGTCAGGACAAAGCGCGAGCAGTAAACATTGCGCCTGCTCAAGTATGGTCTCCAGGAAAAAAGATAATTGTGATAATATCAATAGCACAAAAAGCACAAAAAGTCGTGGAGTTTTGCCTATACGTTTCTGTTTATTTCATAGGTATTATATTAATGATACACAGGCCGACAGTCTGTTCCTCCTCTCTGGAATCAAAAGCACCAATGTTTGAAGCAAATAATTTAACGAGTGTTAAAGCTGTTAAAGTTGTAGGGGCAATGCATTTGGAGAGAGAAAGAAAAGCAGCAGGGATGAGGGAAAGGTAATTCAACATACGCCTATTTACAGTCACGAATGCATATTGCATAGGCTGCTCTGTACAGGGGGGGGGTATACTTTCACAGATTGGACGTCACAGTTCTCACAGGCGACAGATAAAAAAAAATTGCAGCCTGGAGATTTTTCTATAACTCGTTCATATACTCTGGCCGAGAAATAATTAGATAATGATTTACTATATACAAAGACCAGAGGGGAGGAGGGGGGAAGAGCTCAAAGTTGTCTGCGCAATAAGGATTCAAACTGTTTGTTACATTTTTTGATATTATTAACAAATTTGTCTATATGAACAATAGAATAAACACAATTGAGAATCGTGATAAATAGAGGGACATATTCAAGAACAGCATATAAATGATTATTCTAACCATGTAGGTCTTTCTGGGGATCAGCTAGAAATTCTCCGCCGCCCGTAGGGGTAATAAGAAAATGGCGACTTCTATCCCAGGCTGGCCTGTTCCTCCCACAGTCCACTTAAACATTGCACTGTTGGTGATATGGGCTCCTTTTAGAAAAAAAACGGTTATGCCCACGATTACAATTCAATGAGATTAGAGTAGGCCTTAATGTCACTGACCACGACTGTGACACTTTTCTGCTCCTGCTCACAAGAGGGGGTTTCCGGAGAAGTACTGCAGGCGATCCCTGCTCAGCTTCTTCTCTTTCATTCTTCTATTCTGAAACCAGATTTTGACCTGGCGGTCGGTGAGGTTTAACATTCGGGACAGCTGAAGCCTTTTCTCTTTGTTGATGTAAACGTTAAAGAAGAATTCCCGCTCCAGCTCTCGAATCTGGAACTTGGAATATGGACACCTCTTCTTCCTTGTGCGAGGAGTGCCTGGAGACAATAATAAACAAAACATCAGGGGAAATATTTAAATCAAAGGGTCACGGTCAACAAAAAAAAATATGATTTAACAATAACAGTATGTGCACACATTTTTTTACAAAATGAGGCTGTAGAGCTGAGGTTGCGAGTGAGTTGCCAGATGCAGAGAATTCCGTATCGGTGACATTAGTAATGACAAGGTTTCAGTCAACATTCATCAGGCAGAGTAGCCCAACTGGGGCTATCAGATAAACTGGCCATAAAGAGTGTTAAATATCCGAATCGCTCGGGAGTAAATAATATCAACTTACAGCCTCTAAGTACGTGTTTATCTGTTGTAAATACACAACAACAAAAGCAGTTCACCGCATTATGTGCGTCACATTCCGCCGGAGCTAAACTAACAATTTACACAATCTTTTGGCAGTGGGTCGAAATGCACTGCCCGTGTTTGCAACGGAACGGGACCTATGCGGACTTCGGTGGCCCCATAACTTATTATTAAACAGGTGACTGGGGAAAAAGATTATTTTTATTGTTTGGGGGTGTCTTTTTTGTTTTTTTGGTGTGTGTGTGTGTGTGTGTGTGTGTGTGTGTGTGTGTGCGAGAGAGAGAGAGAGAGAGTGTGTGTGTGTGTGTGTGTGTGTGTGTGCAAGAGGGACAAACAGCAGCTACAGCTAGCTTGTATCCTGCACTGAGCTAATACAATGTTCATGAAGCTAAACACAGAAATAGACCCTGTGTGCTGCAGCAAAACCAATCCCAGCATAAGACCAAGCAGATTTATCTTTTTTTGTTTTACTTCATGCTGGTCTTTCAAATTAACATTATAGGGCAGCTTGCATGCAAATCTTTAGTCGACAGGTGAAATGTAAATGGAAACCCTACACGGATTTGGATCTGAGCTCTTCAATTCTAGCGGCTGTGGAGGCAGTGTAATGTGCAGACCTCTGCATTCTCCTCAGGTGGACGAAGCATAATACACCGATCCGTTTAGGGTCTGCCGGTAAATGGAGGAACGGTTCTGATCCATCGACAGATGGATGGATGGATAGATAGATAGACATATAGATAGATAGATAGACATATAGATAGATAGATAGACAGATAGATAGACAGATAGATAGATAGATAGATAGAAAGACACACATTTAACCGTAAAGTGTGTAATACTCTGCGCAGCATGTCTTTCAGTGCTAAACGAAAGATTCACAAGACGCCAAAAGCAATGTTCTGCCCAATTGGTTTTTACTTTCGACAGCCCGACGAGAAAATCCCTTAAAATTCCCAACGCAAGTTCACGATCAAAGTTAACATTTGTCACAATAGCTCTCTCTCTTAAAAATTTCACAGACTCTCACCATTGAGGCGTCTAGTGTATAACATCCCCCCTTTTTTTTTCAAAGCGCGTTCCCATCGTAAAAATTCTTCCCGTTGCAAGAAAGAGCTTTGTAGGGTTATAATAAAATCCTTTGAATGCTTATAAAACTCCACATAAAATCTGACCGACAAAACACCGGGCTATCCCCTTAACCTTCCCCCATTTTACTGCGTCGGTATACCTACTCGAGTGGCTGCTCTTGTTGGCGTTGCCGTCCTTGGTTGTTGCGGTGGTGGAAGAAGTACACGAGCCTGAATTTGTATGTTCCTCTTCATCCTCCGGATCTTTTTCCTGCTCCGGGGCTCCGGGTGCGGAGGCTGTGGGCGGCTGCTGCTGCTGCTGCTGCTGCTGCTGCTGCTGCGCCGGGGAGTCGCTCTCCAGCTTTCCCCCCTCGCCCTTTTGTAAACAATGGTCCGACTGATTGTCCGTGCTGCTGCAGTATGCGGTCTCGAAAAAGCGGTCGAAGCCTTGCGGGAGGACGTTGTTTTTCCCCACGCCGGAGTAGAAACCTGTGGAGGGGTGATTGGAGCCCGGGTGGGTGTGATGGTGATGGTGGTGGCTGTACACGCTCTCGTTCTTCATGAGCATGTCTGTCATGGTGGATGGTGGGAGACAGTCCCTATGCACCAGATCCTCTCCCGAGTAGCACGATGCATAGCTGCTTCTGTGGTGCCATTTACTGGCGGGGTCCAAGCCGTATGAAACTTCCCGTACCGGCTGCACCTGGGACAGATTCGTGGAGTACGGGTAGCTGATTTGCCGGGACGGGGCCTGCGGGAGGAACGAGGAGACGGCAGAAAACTCGGGGACGTAGTAGGTGCAGCTGGGGAGGTAGATGTTGGACGCGCAGCCCGTTCTGTCCCCGAACTCGGACGTCCGGTCCTTGCGCGTCTGGGAGCAGAAGTTGCCCAGATTCACAGAGTTAAACATCTTTCTCCCTCTCTCGTACTCCGTACTATAGATAGATGTTTTGGATACGAGCTGCAGCAGAAGGGGGAAATTTGGGAAGGCGAGATGACGCGCAATCCGTCTAAGTCGCCCCGCAGACACGTGATCGAAAGTAGATATTGTCATATATCAATTTGGAAGAGTTGGATGTGTAGGAGTGGTTGGCTTGAGGTGAGATCGAGGAGGTTCAAACGAATATTTTTTTCAGACACCACAGGCGCACTAAGAAAACCAGTAACAGATTCCTGTTTGCTGGCTTATGACAATTAGAGAGATATGTGCTGTGTGTGTTTATGTTTATGGGCTGGTGGAAGGCTAGCTAAACAGCTCCAGCTCCTTAAACAGGCATAGCACACACTGCAGAGTGCACCCACTGGCATTCATTTCATAGTGTTATGGAGTTTTACAGGTAAGATTATTAATTACTACCATATTATTATTACTATTTTTAATTGTTACCATTATTATTATGACGATTTTTATTATGATCCTTATTTACCAATGCCACTTGACCACTTGTAATTATAACATTTCAATCACTGAATGAGGATTTTTCTGCCACTAACACACTGTTGCATACAGAACAGAATCTGCATTAAGAAAAAGGAGGATACGCCCAATAGGGTATAAATCTGTTGTGAAGTAAAACCCACGAGCTCATTCATCGTTTCAACATTTACAAAAAAAAAAAAAAGAAAAGTTGAATTGTGAATGGCTTGTTTTCTTCCCTGAGACACCCAATGACATTTTACACTGGCAGTCTGTTGATATGCAGGAGATCTTTTCACAACGGGTTATGGTAGTAAATTTGGTCCCATTTTTGGATTCTTTAATTGGGCTACATAAATCTGCTGCACACACGTGATTTTCAAACAGAGTTGTGGTCGAGCCCCGGGCTAATTATTAAAAATCATGCAACACATCAATTTATCAATTTCACTTAGTTTGCCACCAGATGAGGAAACTTTGCTGCACTAGATCAGCGGTGGACGAGTATAATTGTGTTGTTGGAGTGAAACTGGAGGAACGGTTACACACACACACACACACACAGCACATGATGTTGACTGAACAGGCTGAAGTAACCGGCCCCCTCTCATTATTCGCTTTGACTTTGGATCATGACAGAGCCCATGAAGGACAACTGCGCAATTCCAGACCCAAGTTCCGAGAGTTCCTGGTGGGATACCACTTCCACTAACGCCCTGGGACCGAGCATCTCCTCCAGTGGGGGACAAAATGTGCTTTATACATACACACAAACTCAGAGAAAAAAACCGAATTATTCCCTTCATATGTACTGAGGATGTTTGTATTATTCCAGTTCGCAGTGGTTGTTGACAACCAAAGAATACCCCCGCACTGTGCGAGCCTCTCTGAAAAATATGCCAGAGTGTAACATCTCCTTGGAATCCCTGAATGGATCAAATCAAATATTTTGGTTTGCAGCTCTCCTCTATAATCTTCAAAAGGCACGAGCAACAATTAGTCTTCCTTTAAACGGCTGCTTATAGGCCACTCACACTGGGAACGTTGACCAGGCAGCGTGAATGTATCCGACGTTTCCCTCTAAAATAAAATAAGTCCCAGCTGATGTTCCAAGCTGCTGTGATCATTTTATTTTTCCACCAGAATGTCGACATTTATCTGTGAGTGACTGTTAAAAAGAGAGAGACGTGTCGCCCGGACTTTTTCTCTCTCTCTATCTCTCTCTCCCCCAAACAAAATGTAATAAAATGAATGGTTTGGAGAAAAGATGCGCCTGCGTGTTCTTTCCTGCGTCATTGTAAACTTTTAATTGTACTGTTGAGGGCCATCTTGGACTCTTTATAGACTAACTGATACTATCACAAGGCGAAATTAATATGATGGCCCATTGTTTATGATTATAGGCTGCTTCCTAAATGTTGCAATAGACTCTTGAATTATTGTCCAATATTCCAATAACACTTTTGTTCCATTACAAACAGACCTACTTATGCGACACCTGTGTTGTTTGGAAATAATAGGGAGGGAAAAGTTAGTGTTTTTGGTGTAACAAGCGGCATCATCAGAACTCACTGGGAACAACAGAAACGTCCACTGCAGGGGTATTTGTGGAAGAAGACGAAGAAAAAGGTGGCATTGGCATTAGCTTGTTTATTACGCTAAAGAGACAAAAGGTTGTCTCACATGATGCATCCTGCCTCCAAGTACAAAGAAAGCAGACAGCTGTCCAGACACAGCACTTGAATTTGACCACTAAAATTCTCTCTCCGTCCACCATAAAAAGCCCGAATGGCTGTAGTAACGCTAAATTCCTTTGTTCTATAGAAAACCATAAACGTTGAGAATGACAGGAATTTGGATTTCAGCAACGAGATATTCTGCAGCAGTGCGCGGAAATTTTCACACCGTACAACAACACCGTGATGCTGTTTCTGCACTTTGGTTTTGGCCGTCCACGTAAGACACACAGACCTATCGGCCACTAATAATACATTAGGAGCCTCAAATTTTGCGTTTCGTCATTTATTGTAAAACCAAATATTTCAGCCGAATTATTAACAGCAACAGAGATTGATGAACTATGAAAATGCAAGAATTTGTAAGTTACTTGTGTCCCCCGTGAAGCACAGCTACTGATGAAATGAACGACCGCAGCTATGGAGATATTTGTGTAAACATCTTGGCCTGTAGCCTGCACGGACACATGCTCGACACATGCTGCAGCAAGAGTGTTGCGCACTTGCATGACAATAATAATAATAATTCGCACATCAAAATGTCAAGGTCCATTTGATCATTATAAAATATCTGGTACAACTGGAACCGAAAGGATAAAACACAGGACTTGGGTTTGAAGATTAATTTCTAAAACCTGAAGGGATGCCACACGAAATCGCTCACAGCGTTCGGTTCTGAATTACGACATTTAAAATGCATCCGCATACATCACTCAACATCACTCCGATCCCAACATCTGTAGAAAAAAAATACGACAAACATAAAACTACAAACTTATTTTTGCATCATGGTAATAATAGAAGACAGTCCAAAACAATTTTGTCAAATGATTTCTTCATCATGATCATGTCAATGGTGCGCATTAGCGCAGTATGAATAAGTAATGTGTGTGTGTGTGTGTGTGTGTGTGTGTGTGTGTATGTGTGTGTGTGTGTGTGTGTGTGTGTGTGTGTGTGTGTGAATAAGTGATGCTCTAATAAAATTCAAAAAAAATTAGGGCTTCTTATGAACACACGTGAAATAAGAAAAAATAAGGGGGCTTAGAAAGAGCACGCAGTACAAATGAGGAATTGGTGCGTTTAAAGGAGTGGGAAACAGCACTCCCGGCTGCGTTTGAGTCGCAGTATTTGTCATAATGTGACAAAATATGAGGAGTCAGCGTCCATCACTCGGCGATATTCGCCTTGCAAAGGTTTAAACACTGGATTGTCTTGCCTCGGAGCGCTCAGACCGCCGGTCAAAGAACAAGGTTTACCATGTGTTTATTTCCCTGTATGGACGAGTCACAGCAGTGATATTCCGCTAGCAGTAGGACCCGGGAAGGTTTGATTTGGTTGCACCAAATGAGCAGGCTTAGCATATGCATAGAGTTTGCACGCAAAGAGAATCTGCATCTGAGTCATATGTCCATGCTCATTTTGTATCACAAGACCTCGGTGCAATCATAAAAACAATATTGTAAAACGCAGGGATCCAATAATCGAGTTCAAAACATTCAGCTGGGTTCTGCACGACCTAAGTGTTGAAAACATTTGTCTTTTTTTTTACGTTTAAATAATCACTGTTGGACCAGCAACTTTACAACTGTGTCTGAGGAATGTCAGCTATGTATTGCTACCTAGCACCATAATTATAATGGTTAACCTGGGTGTCACCCTCTTGTTAAGAAGAACTGTCAGTTTGAAGAAAAAAAAATGGCGTACCCAAATATTACAGTGTTTTGGATGTGCGTCTATAAATCCTGTTGCCAAATGACACGACACCCACCACACTGGCACACAGAGACACACATCCAATGGGTTCAGTTCACCAGGACACTGCTGCACAGTTAGCTGGAGTCAAGGCTAAACGTGGGAAGCCCGCAATCATATTACTGTCCCCTCATGGCCTAGATAGGTTTAATTGGATGTAAGCCGGGCAGTTAAACTTGGTTGTATGAGTTGCGAACTGTTTCAAGCAACACTAAAGAGCCTTGTTTTCTTTTTTTCTTCTGCTTCTTTTTCTTTTTTCTTTTTTTTTACTGAGGTCTCGGTGAATGCACCGAGCGCGGAGCGTTTGCAGTGTCAACGAGGGCTCACAAGATAAGGATGTGTGTGACTGTTACATTTAGAGCAATCTCCAGAGTGTATTTCTCTTTCGACCACCAGGACATAAAGCTTTCACAACAATGTGTTAACTTTTTTATTAGAAGTATTAAATGATATCACATAACACCAGAAATCGTCCAGCGGTGACTTGCTGGCTCCGGTGGTGTGTCGTGTGTTATTTAGATGTCCAGGGGTAAGAAATCCGGAAGTGATTTGGAGCAGAGGAACAGTAAACACCGGAGTGGATCCATCGCTGGACAAATTATATATTAAATAAAATTAAGATTGTGTTGGATAAGTCACCAAAAGGACTCTAATACGCACAGCTTTATAACAATTGTATAAAAGTAAAATACAATTAAAATAAAGAGCACTTATGTTAAGACAGTTCTTCCGGCTATGGCCCGCCACGTGCCAATATATTTAAAAATAGATTTTTAGACGCAGCCTGAAGATCTCTAATAACAGCGCACTTGATATAAATCCCATTTTAAAATTACACGTGATAATGTGCTCAATATTTGAACACAATTCAGTGTTCACCATCTACTAAGGATTAATTGTTTCTGATTTGCGGAAATTACGCACAAGACGGCACAAAATTACGTACGATCAGCTAGCCAGTACGCAGCGGATTGTTGTGCAATGTGACGACTTGGAGACGATTTACTTAGTTTGGCGACAAAAAAAACCCAGTGAAAACACAATCTGAGTTTGGTTGTGTGGACATAACTTTCCCATGGGCAGAAATTATACAGATTTATTTTGTAAACGTTAAACGCAGGCGTTTCACTTGATGACATTTCTTTAATTATTTGGTTAATTTTTTGGGTCAAATAGTTTCTGTTGTGACCAGGACTCTTGTCGAGAAAAGAGTTATTTGTTGTGTGTGCACGCAGGGGGGCAGATAGGTGACGAACGGAATCGTTTCATAAGTGAATAAAATTTCATGAAATTAATTTGCCATCGTGTCTAGAACCAGTGCGAATTCAGCAAATGTGTATGCCATGTATAGTCAATTCAGACGAAGCGGTTGTTTTTACGCACCGGGGTCAAAATGCATTATTTTAGTTTGCACTGGCCTCGCACGGGAGTGACTCGCGATGTGCACCAAAAATAGAAAGCTCTGAGCTTTGGCGCTCACACACTCGGATATCTTTGAAATGCCTGCTCAAACACTTAGTGCTCGTGTTTGTTTTGCCGTCTGAGCAGCAGATTTTTCCAAACATTATCTCCAGAGCCCAGAGCTTTAAACACACAGAGAAACTGCACATATAATATTGATATTTCGTATAGGAAAAACAACGCGGGGTTTAGGCTACGATGCATGTGCACCGAACCGATACTGGACAAACTCGAACAGGTGACAGGGTTTTCCATCTAAAATTGTAAGAGCTTTAAAAGCAGGCACCGTCGGATGTGCAGCTCTGTGCTGCATACTTGACCTTCAGTGCGTCTGTTAGGGCCCGAGCATCGGCCTGGGCAGTCCACCTACAAAATACTAAACAATTAAGAAGAAAACACCACATGTAGTAGGTTGTCTCAAAGAGAGAACACGTCACTGAAAAACAAAACGATTAAATAAGACCGAGAAAATCTGATCGAGCAAAATCTCACTTCAGGCGCTGATAAATGCTGCAAACAGTTTTTACAGTGTTGTTTTTACTATGTCTTCATGCGATTTCATACAAAATGAGAAATAACAATTGTGCTATAATGGGATAAACAATGAGAACAAAATGAAAACAATTGGCTACCGATTTGCGATTGTAACAATCAATCAATTTCTAAATTCTGAGATGTTTTTTTCCCCCCTTTCTATATTTTCCATCAAGGACAAGCCTCTTTTGAGGCAGCAATGAAACCTCCACACTCCGCATTGGAGGTGGCTGAACGTGCGATGCCAGATCGAAAAACAAATTGATAAGAAGGCACATTTCAGAAGGAGAAGAAGAACAGCAGCTCATAGATGAACTCATTTCAAATCGTGTCAAAATCAATGACAGGCACTGAAGCGATATGGATCAGAAATCCACCTCATCCTTCCTTTCTATATCACATCGAGAAACACACACACACACACACACACACACACACACACACACACACACACACACACACACACACACACACACACACACACACACACACACACACACACACACACACACACACACACACACACACACACACACACACACACACACACACACACACACACACACACACACACACGTTAGTCGTAGGAATAACATGGCTTTCCATTTCTCCAGCCAGCTTCATACCATAAACGGCAGAAGGGTGGCGGGGGCGTAGACCACATGCCACACAAGTTCTCTGCGAAGGGCACTGTGAAGCTCACTGACCTTTGGGACTCGGAGACAGGCCCGCCATAAACAGATTTAGCCAGTCTCAAAGTCAAAAGTGCTCAGGAGCAGTGAAAGACCCATTGTAAAGACCCCGCAAAGCCAACGGAGATCTCTCCCCCGTTTTACAATCTAAATATCTTGAAGTTGTCTGCAAGGGCGAGAGATTTCACAGTTTAGTTTTGTCTTTTCCCTCTCATATTCTGTTCAAAATGGATTACATCGAATTGCAGACAAGCCATGCCTGCAGTGCAAACTATAACACGAGTTGCGAAGCAATTGTCATTTATATATTTTAAAATATAGGACGAGGAAAGGCAGGTAAAAGAGGCAATTGAATGTTTAGTGATTTGACGTGAAAGCACAAGATTACTTTGTGACCCGAACGAAGAGGATACACACAAACAAAGTCACACATGGCATCAACAGATACGTCCGGTTTGAAGTTCAAGTTAAAACTACATGTTCAGATATCTGCCAGGCACCAACCAAACACCAGACTCTTGTTATTCGAACAAACATACCACCGTTTATATTTTCTCCACAGGAGTCATCCAACTATATGCTGCAGACACAAACTACAGTTTGTTTCATTTCGTCTTAATCGGGATTCACGTTTTGCTCCGTGTTGATTTGATGTTTACTCCAATATTCCACAAAACGTGCAAATCGTCGCTGCTGTAAATATCACATAATAGTGAACTAAACCCAAATCGACTTGTTTGTTTTTTTTGTCTTTGACATGGATCCAGGGTAATATCTGTGTTCTGTCTTTTCCACAACGCCTGGCTGTGTTTGCGCATTTTTACAAGCTCGATTACACATAAAACTGCAAAAATAAATGATTCAGCCAAATTAGTCTTTTGTAAACGATGCAGTGTAAATTTCAACAGCGCACAGGGAAGAGGTTTCCTGACGCCTTTGTACCATTTTTTTTTTGATAAATATTTGGAGCATATATCCGACTGAGACACTGCAGAACAGTCAAATCCGTCATGGTGCATTTTTCTTTACATCTATTATTCTCCTTTAACCCATTTAACAAGGCAGTGCACAAACACGAGGCATTAGTTTCTCTCCATTCATGGTCAACAGTGCGTTTGATAGGCTAAATAAGATGTTGTTATGTATGATGTCCCGTGGATGACCAAATTCAATACACACAATTTAAGATCTCCCTAGTATTAATTCAGTCTGATTATTCTCGCAGGGCAGCAAATACTTCATGTACTCACGGAGGATACTTCACGTCAGCTCTCAAAACTAATGCATCCACTTGATTGAATCGTACACGAGCATATGAATGTTGCTGCGAGTGCGTAAAGGGCTGCAAAATAAAACATTACGCCTGTATTTCTCTTATTATACTGATACTGCAATTCAGATTAAGTTGCTAGCATGACTAACATACATGCTAATATTGTGAGGGGTCATTGCAATGAAATCATTATCCAAACCTCCTTTTAATCAGATGTATAAATATATACATACAGAGCATTTTTCCGAAAATATCAGCCTGGCGCATCTGATGCTGACTATACGTATATTGAACACTCACACAATTTTAGCCGACTCGTTGATTTGTAAAGAATATTTACAGAGGTTGTTTTGAAAGCAAGTATTAAAGTTATGCCCGTTTTGATGTCGAAACACTGGCGCACTGCGACGCGTCCAGACGGCCCTTTTTTCATATATATGACGTTATAGCTCTTATATTCATTCTACACACTGTTGTAAACAACACACACAGAATTATGCATTATTTTGGCATTAGGTTGGTGAATATATACGAATGGTGGGTAAGGATAAAAATCGAACTCATTGGGGAAGGTGCGTCATTGCAGAGAGAAACTGGCACAAATATAAGAGGCTGCACCAACAGCACTACTGTACAGACAGGAGACTATACTGCAGCAAGGTTTTCATAAGCCCCAAAGCCACTCGCATCATGTGATATTCACACTGAATCTCTAAAAAAAACAACTTAACTGATACATGTTCGAGTCGACAGTGAAGCAAAACTCCTCGCAGAGGATTGTGCGAGGTATTGCGCACACGTCATTTTCTGCATGTGTGCATATCTGCGTTGTGATCATGGACAGACTGACTCAGGAAGGCCCCCTTTTTTTCACTGGGTCGTGCTGCAGGAGCGGCCGAGCACAGTTCACTGCAAAGGCAACATCTGATCTCAACATTGGGACAGCAAGTACAACAGTTTCCAGTGAACACACTTCACCTAACTGAGACTGGAAGCTGCTTGAGGAAAGACGCATTGATGTTTCGTTAGTGAGCAGATAGGAAAACACTTGCACAGCCCTGCATTGCTCTGACACTCCTTATCCAGTAGGAAGAGCCTGGTGGATTTTTTTTATTTGTGTTTATTGCACACACATCTATGGGGTTTGTAAATATGTGTGCCATCTCAGAAAGATTTTTTTTCCCCTGATGTGTGCACATATTCATAAACCACGTTTTGACGCATTCGAATCCCTTAATGCAAACCAGAGAGTGGGCACAGCCAGTGCAAGAGGCCCGTCTATGTGGAGCACTGGGGTGTAACCCTATTACTGCTTTACAGAGCTATTGCGTGTTTAGTTGGGCCGTTATAGGCTTGTAGCGCACAAGTGACACTGATTAAGTCGAACTTCAAGGGAAACCACAAAACTCACAAAAAAATGTATTGTCGTTGTGTTGTTGTGTTGTATTTTCTCAGACTACTACTCTCAAAATAGGAATAATATGCAATGCAAGATGGAGTACAGAATATGTATCTGGGCGCCATTTTGCATGGACAGATATACCTATGGTCCACCTTTGTATCTGAGAGGACATAATAGAACAAGAGCGACCTGTGTGGGCTCTTATTGCTCATAGTTCACAGCATGTACAATTATGTGCCAACAAAACACCCTCTCAAATGCGAACGAATGTCCCATTAATGTTCAGATCTTTATTTCACTGCGGTGGACACATGTATTTTTAAAACTGTGTTCGCCAACAGGTCACGTCTAGTAAAAAATAATCCCGCCAGTCAGCACTCAGAAAAACCCTGATTTGAGAGCAGGACACTCGGGAGGAGCGGAGCCCAATGACAGACTGAGGGAAGACCAATAAACATTTCAATATTCTGTTTATTGAAGACCGTACGCATATACATTCATATCATTATTACTTTTACAAGACAATGTAGCAATCCTTACAAGCGCGAAGAAGGGAATGCAGTGAGGGACGAAGTATAAAGGAACGAGGACAGACAACTACTACACTGGAACAGAGTTTCTTTAAATGTCATGTATGATAAAACCAACAAAAAAGACTCTTGCACACCATATTCACTCTTGGCAGTATAATATATTTAGGCCTACATTTCCAACCCGCACAACCACACATAGGCTATGGAATGCGATATTGTACAAGACGATCAATAACATAACGCACTATTACATATCGATAAGGGATCCTGAAATAGAGGATGCAAATAGTAACATGTGTCATTTCATTTTACAAAGTTATACACTTACAAGGTAAGGAGAGGGACGACGATGAGGACATTGCGAGGAGCAAGTACATTAAGTAGACTTGGTAGGCCCTCCGTCCTTCCACCATATTATTAATAATAATGATAATAATAATAACAATAATACATTCTTTGTTGAGGTTTGTGTGAAAAATGATTTAACTTCTATTCGCTTTTTGACTTGTTCAGAAAAAAAAGGCTTTTAGAAAAAGTGGCCCGCAAAACATGACTTATATAATTATTTCACATTCATAAACATGCTGCAAATACTTTTCACTGCTATAGCTTACTCGTTATACATGACAGATAATTGCATTCGCCCCGAATGAAGGGAGCACACAGGTAGGCCTATTATTGAATGTTTTTAAAATGTCTACAGATTTATTTTTTCATTATGAGCACCAAGTTTCAGAAACGCTATATTTTAGGCCTAAAAAACGCGTTTCCGACCCGCAGCCGCAGCTTTGGGCGGTTCGACCGAGCGGCCCTACAAATGTCCTTTAACACCGCTGAATATTTTCATTACAGATCCTAGTGAGTTTATTGTAAAATATACTTTGTTTTTATTTTATTCCACAATCTTTTCGTAGCAGCTCAAAACCGTGTTCCAACGATGATCCTACTCTCAAATGAAGAAATGCAACCCATGCAGGATTCTGTGATTGTTGTGGAGACGAGATGAAAGGTGATACAAAATAGTAGGGGGGAAATTATCTTTCAGAAAACTTGTTCGCACATGAACAAAGTCAGGGGCAATTATTGTTTCAATGTGCAGTCATAAATATATGGGTTAAGGATTACGTTGCAGTTTTTTTCTTCAGTCCTGCCTCTCCTCACGCAGACTGCCAGACTTCCTGCCCGTGACCGTGAACGTGCCCACAATGTGTGACGAAAAACTATGGAGGGGAGATAAGGAAGAAGCTCCTCTTGCCCAACAAACTGTGGCTGTTGAAGTATTTAACAACTGGGATTGCTCTTAGTCACTTCCTAACCTCAGAGAAATGATTGCGCGGATGCGGCTCCAGCCTGTCAGCCAGGCTTTCTCTGTCTCTCTGGCTTCGCTGTTATTGTTTAGGGCCTATTTTGGGATTTTAACCAAGTGGTCCCACTGCCTCATTATTTTCTCTTGACTTAAAGGGGAACCGGCCAATGCTGTCATTATGTGTCATCCCGAATCTCACCAACTGCCTTGAAGAGACATTTGGCAAGGTTTACAATTAGGGCGTAGACAAATCTCTTGACAGATAAGGAAAACCAAGAGATGTGTCCTGCACAGAGGATCATCCTCACAGCGTTTTGTGTGCGATTATACCAAACGTGTAGGCACGTCTCACTGAGGAGAGCTTTGAATCCCAGATAGTGGCTTGTTTTGTTTTTTTGGGGGGGGGGGGGGGGGGGCGGGGGTGCTTGTGCAGCCCGCACCTTTTAAGAAAGAACAACAACAAAAAAAATCTGAAAATGTTGTCGGAATTGCCTGCAATTTGAAAATTGGATTGACGAGTGCATGCATTGAAATAAGACCTAAGGGAGCGTAGAAGGTTTTGGCTTTTTACTGCCTATCGATTCACCTTCTGCCGCATCTCTAAAAGTAGGCCAAGGCTTGCTCCCTCAGCATGAGTCTCTTCTTCTTCATCCTGCGGTTCTGGAACCAGATCTTGACCTGTTGGTCGCTGAGGTTCAGCCGGTCGGAGAGCTCCCTCCGCCGCTGCCTGGTGATGAACTCATTCAGCATGAATTCACCTTCCAGCTCGGCCAGCTGAAGTTTGGAGTACGGTTTGCGCTTCTTTCTGGTCCGAGTGTGCATCGGGTACCACGGGGCACCTGGAGGAGTGGGAGGAGGAAGGTGGGGTGGGGTAGCGTAGGGTTGGGGGTTGGGGGTCGGGGGTTGGGGGTTCGGGGGTGGGGGGGTCGAGGAGGGGGGAAACTACGGATTAGTCACCACAGAAGCAAAATCACGGTCACATCCAAGGTTATGGGGAGCCTGCAGGGTCGTCAGATGTCCGACAAGAGCTTTGTGTACTTGGCTAAATGAATTTAACATTCGATCAAGCATCAAACTGGAGCAGCCATCAGAAAATTGCATCTCGAAGTCCAATTACATGACGGCGATAAAACAAGGAGATTCTCGTAAGATCTCTGCAGCCGTGTGTATATATAAAAAGTATTTCCTTAGGCCAGATGTTATATCTGTGCTTTGCAGAAGATCCCAGAAGTGGGGGGATTCTGCTTTATACTGGGATTTACCGTAATGACGCCTCTGCGAGCTGTCATTTCCTCCACACACACACAACCAAAGTGGATTTGTTGTGGTCTCCCCCCTGGGCTGCCTGGGCAGATCTGATCTCGATTGCAATTTCCGGAAAAAACAAGGGCCAGTGCAGTTTGGCACCAAATTCCGACCATAAGTGTTCATTTTACATATTTACATATTTTTGGTCAGGCTCTGCTATTGAGACCACTGAGCTATACAGCAGTTCGTGTCACAGGAAGTTTTTTATAGTTGCAGTTAAAGTAGCATTAACGTGATCATGAAGCCGCGTGCTTGCAAAATACCCCGAGTTTGGGGGCATATTAAATGACTCTTGAGTACACAGCGACAGATATTAATTCTGTTTACGAGTCATTAAAAAGAAGACTCTCATCTATCCGATGCAGTCAAGCAAAGCGGCTCACCCCCTTTAAATCACCGCACTAATCTGTGTATGTACAAAGTGCAGAGTCGACCACAGAGGTGGCCGAGGCACCGCAGAGCCTCATCTACACTGTGAAAATGCGATGACAGGACCGACGGTTTATCCAAAAGGCAGTGCGCAGTGGGATTTGGTGAGGGTTTATGTATAACTGTACACTATACCACATGGCGTGTGGAGTATTTTAGGGCAACCCCTAGCGGCGTTTGCACACCACGCAACTACCCCGCAGGCTAATCCAGGCTGCAGGCTGTGCATCAACACAACGAGCTCCAATGACGGTTTAATACCGAACGAGTAAATACCCCGCGTGTCACCTTTCTTATAAATGACGAGGACATGCGCTCAGAATTATTGCGATTAGAAATAACAGCACCAACCTCCGCCTGCGGCTATGTTGCTTGAATGGCTTCCCGGTGACACCAGGGTCTGTGTGTCGCTGGATGGAGGCTTGCTGCCCTCGTTGAGCAGAGAGGAGCTGGAGTCCGACTCCATCGACTGACAGGACGGCGGGTCTTGCGTTAGCTGCTCGGTCCCGTAATCGTACTTGGAGAAGGCGGCGGTGCTGCCAATTCCACTGTGCATCCCGTGGTCAGATGTTAGGGATGATGTGTCTCTCGCCCTGTCCTCTCGTTTGAGGCTGCTGCCACCTGAGCAGGTCTCCCTGTTCCCGTTGCCGTTGTTGTAGTAACATTTGCCTTCTTCTGGTCTGCTGATCTCACACGACCGATTGAAAGAGGGGTTAATAGACACGGGGCTGCTAAAGTAGGATTGAGAGTATCCATTGCACGGCTCCGAAGGATTCCACGGGAGGGAGCAAACATTGTCCCTTCTCGGGTAGGAGAGAGACGGTAGCCCCGCCAGTTGTCCCCCTGAGGCTCTAAAATTCGGAAAGTAAAAGGTGTCTCCAGTGTGGATGTTAACCAAAGGTCCCACAAACCCTGGATTAAGGAGATTATGCTCGCCCATTTCCGCGGGCCCGACCAACAGCTTCTAGTTTATTGCAATCTGACATTTAACATAGTTAAACCTGGAGGGGCTCCTGATTGGTCCCCCTCGAACCACGTGGCCAGGCTAACTTGTGTTACACATGGTACCACCCACTTGGTCCGTCTCATACAAAACAAAACAAAACATTAACTTCTGTATAACAGAGGTTTATACGCTTTTTAAAAATACCATAAACCTTTTTATTAAAAATATAGAATCTTGTTTTCCTCCACTTGAGGAGTGCTTAGTCCAAAAGGAGCCCGAGCTGCTTCTCCTTTTACACTCGTGGAACTGTCCATGGTCTCGTTTAATATCTTTATAAGCTGGCTAAAGTTTTTTTTAAATACCATTTCTTATGAAAACTGTTTTTCTAGAAGGAGAGGGGCGCACATACGACATCTTGTTTTCTAGCAAATTATTGTTGAATTCCACGTCACATAAAGCTGTGATGTCCCAAGTTTACAAGCTTGTTTTAAGAAAAGACTGATGCTCATTGCCGCACTCTACTCATATTTACAGTAACGGGGTCAAGCAGGTTGAAGCCACCGGCTCTGTAAAAGGGGACGACATTCTACAAGGTTACTTTAAGAGGGTATATTTCACATAATCTCCTCTAGTACACCTCACATGAACAACTTTAACAGATACCTCCAATAAACGTGCGCAGCCAAACTCTGGTGGGATTGTTATACCTCTCGCAATTCTTTTATATGAATTTTACAAGATATCAGAGGGCACTTAACTGATTCATCCAGCCGAGAGTCCCTCTGCTTTATATCTCGCTAATTGCTTGATTTGTAGACGCACTTCCGAAGACACTGAACAAATATGAAATGTCATATTCTTCTCCTCCTCTGTTCTTACAAAAAAAGGCCTTTTCTGAAAACTAAAAAAAAGGGGGGGGGGGGACTTTTCACCACAGTGAACTTTTTCCGCAGAAAACTTAATATGATAATATGCACAGGATTCTGGCTTTCTGCCAACAGCTGGCGTGAGGTTTCTACTGTGGTCTCTTGTCATCAAACTGGCCAACCATCATCCTCATCTTCTTATGACTGACCCTATACTTTTTTGCATTCCTCTGCCGGGTCCACAGACTTACACTCACTAATTGAAAAAATACACCCAGGACTTTCCAAACGTTTATAGCTTTGGACATTACAATCAGCCCAGCAACAATGTTTCAAACCCCCCTACTTTTATAAATTCATAATTTACCACCGTCCATTCTTGACTTACATATAAGGACAGGCAAAATCAATTAATGGATCTGAAAAGTTGTCATAACTCAGCAGTGGCGGGATGCTTATGTCTAAAAATTATGGCAGGATCAAGGACAAATAGTTTTTGACTCAACGATGACACGGAACTGGAGCAAGATGAAAAATAAATCCACAAAATTACCCAGACACACGTGCACGGGACGTCGCCGTCGATCTACTCAAGTTCAAGACACATGGAGTCACGTTGAACTTGATATTGAACTCACATAGTCAGTTTGAATAAATGTAAGAAGATTAAATGTGTATGAATTATATAGAATAAACACAAGAGCATTTTAGGCCGTAGCAGCTGAAAGTGAGGGCTCGTATTCCAGGGAATTAAAAAAAAAAAAGAACGTGGATACATTCTAAGTTGATTCGCCAGCTATTTTCTCTCATTTAACATCTACTTCCTTGAAGTAAGAAAAGCAAAACCACTGACGAGTCCCAATGAAAGAATGAAAGGATTATTTTTGATGAATTGATAACTAGTTTAACGAAGCTGGGGAACAACATGGATGTCCTGGGTCACAGCAGCTTGTACATGCGTGTGCTGAATGCCCCTCTGGTAGTGTGTTACAAAAAGAAAATTGCCGATGGAGTGTTATGTGAGAACACAAGCGTTCATTTAAACATTGGTTTGGGAACAGTTTGCCAGGTCAGACGATATTTGATAGGTGCATCCGTCACTTGCGACCATATATCCCATCGAACCCGAAGGCAACCAGGCCTCGCTCTCTTCTTAAATATAGAAAGAAAAAATATCAAATGTTTGAACTGGAGTAGCTGCAGTTTCATCCCGCCCCCTTGGACTCGCTGCTTCTCCTATCGCTGCACATTCTTGCATCTAGTTAGCGCGTAAGGCAAACCCAACGTCAACGCACCGGAGTAATACACCCCTGCGTGGCTCGGTCTGACCAGCAGCACTGACAGTGTCTCGGTATCATTAACGTGTTTTCATGGGCGAGTAGTGTCCAGGCTCGAGTCGACCACTTTACCTCGGGGGAAGGAGGCCATGTGTTGCGCCTCCTCGCCTCCTCGCCTCCTCGCCTCCTCTCTCTCTCTCTCTCTCTCTCTCCCAACGCCTCCGATCCACAGCACAGATTCGTAATTTCACATGCTAACAACTGCTCGTCTGTTCACTGCATCGTTTCTAGCCCCGGTGATGATGTCACATGTGACCGTAAGCTACGGGGCCCTTTTTTGGTCTTGTTTCGAAAAGAGAAAATCTACATTTTAAAAAAGTAACGTTGTAAAACGAACATACATATATATATAGAGAGATATATATCTCTCTATATATATATACATATATGTATACTGTATATATAAGCACTGTCAAGGTCACTATTGAAATTACCCTCCTGGACTCCACTGGTCCTGTCCAGACAGGGTAATAGCCTAAACAAAGGGCTTTTCTTCCCCTTTTCTCTCCTGGAGTCTGTGCAGTCAGGTTGCCACAGTTGTAGCTTTGTGCAACCCTCTCACAGTTTCCCCTTCGTAGAAAGCGGAGCACCGAGGGGAAGCCTGTCGAATCCACAGAGAGTGGCAACGTTTTCGTTGGAATGGGGTTTTTTGTTTGCAACAACAACACAGAATTTTTTTTTTATGCGGCTTCGCTACATAAATATCACCGTCCACTGGAGCTAACACCAAAATGAAGTGCTTATTATTTTTGTTTAAATTCTCAAGGATAACCAGAATGTATCTGGATTTTCTAATATTTGAATTTATACATTATAAAATACGACACATATTTATAGTGCATCAAGCTGAATAAGTCGTGTATGAATATGCAAATTAATCATTGCAAACTATCATATGGGCCTTAAGTGAAGCCTTTGGGATACAAACATTTGAACTTGACCATCACTTTGTGTAAAGTTACAACGCGATAATGTGCCGCCACGTATTTACTCACAGGAGAAAATATCATTTTTTTGTCATTAATAAATTAATTTAATTTTAAATTTGCAGACTGAACATTTGTGTGTGTGTGTGTGTGTGTGTGTGTGTGTGTGTGTG
Source organism: Scophthalmus maximus (assembly GCF_022379125.1). Taxonomy (NCBI): domain Eukaryota; kingdom Metazoa; phylum Chordata; class Actinopteri; order Pleuronectiformes; family Scophthalmidae; genus Scophthalmus; species Scophthalmus maximus. The sequence goes on from NC_061517.1 coordinate 11,969,538, forward strand.
TGTGTGTGTGTGTGTGTGTGTAATCAATCAGGAAATCCAAAGGGTAAACTGCTCATCTACTGCAAGAGTGTATTCATGATTAATAAATAATCATGAATAATGTCATTAATAAATTATGACATTTCAACCCACCGCTGACTCATAGCGTCAGTCGGGCTCAATTCCATAGTGCAATTTTTCAATTAACACTTTTCAAAATATGTTTTCAGTATGTTCTTAAAGCTACATATGTTTGCAAAAATGTCAATTAAAAAAGTGAATAAATGATGAAATATATAAAACATCTGAAACTAAAAACCCTGGTTTTCTCTGTGGTCTTACACTGCTCCGACATGTCCTTTTTTCCAAATATTTCGAATTCACTCCTACAGTAGCATTCCATCACAAAACTATGCCTTTAGAGCGTTAATGCAAATTTTAATAAAAACATCAATCTCATAACAGAATGCGTGAAAAAGAGATGAGGACAGATGTGGCTTTAGGTGTAACATCTGCGTGTGCATGCGCAATGCACTGTAAGCGCAGGCCCTTCCATCGTTCACATCTGGATCACACACTTTTCCACGCAAACGATAAGGACTGTCAACCCGGTATTTCATAAAGAATGTCAAGCGTGCTGTAAGAAAAAATGAGCCACACCTAAGCCGCAGCCATGGACCGTGAGAAAACAAATGAGCTGAAGCAAAAATCTGCCCAAAGTGCAGAGAGTTTGCAGCACTTCCTGATATTTTCCTCTGGTCACCACCAGAGGTTATCAGCCCCCTGTCTCATGGCTCTGACGAACAGCGGCCTGCAGCCTCCAACACGCAACCAATAGCAAATGCAACTTTCCCCTTCATTTATATATATTTTGAAGGCAAAACTCGGTGTCTGGTGAGACTGCAAAGTGTGTGAAGACGTTTAGATGAGTTTATTATGTTGTGAAAAAGATGCCGTTTGGTTTACTGAGAATATTCTGGCTCTTTGTTCAGCACAGTACTTGTTCATGTGTATGTGGATAACTGTATGTGCCACGTTTAAAAAGTTAACAAATTATATTCCAGGAAAGTTAATTTGTATATCGCAGAGCTTAATTTATTATATATAACGTCAGTTTTTGTTTGTTTTGTTTTTACATTTGTACATAATGAATGTGCGCACTACTTCCACATGTATCCATTGTGAATTTAGTTATTTTTGTATTAATACTTAAAATCATATATTAGTGAAATTTCAAAAGTAAAATGAAATACACATACTTTCGAATAATTTGCATATTTTACTACTTGCATTATGGTTATGTGACAGAATCTCAGCTCAGACATTCACTATACTGACACTGCCAGATTAAAACAGACATAACATAAACATTTCAGTTATAATGTTCTAATATATCGACAGTCAAATACATAAATATAAAGCTGCCCCATTTTTCTCTCAACTTTGTCGTCGCTGCGCAAACTTCAATTTGAGGAGAATATTTCTTTAAAAAAATGAAGCACAAATGCGCCCGTCGCTTCTTATTATTCATCACATTTCAATTAACCTTTGACGGTTGAAAGCAGAAAATTTGTCGTGAGATTAATATAAGTATTAATAATGCAAAGTCCATGTAGGCCTGCTGCCGTATAGAAGGAAGAAAATGGCCCATACCTTTAATCGTTATATTGTGGGCGACGTCGTATTATGATTTCCTCTCGCTGTGCAGACAGTGTGGCTGCTTGCTGCGGATAACTGGTGTTGGTGAGAGACGTCAAAAGTCCTACCTGTCCTCCGTGGTCAATAACACAGACCTCATGATGAGTGCATGGAACCGTTGGCGCGTCCAGGGGCATCGCCCAGAACAAGTTAGGAACAAGAACTTCTGCAAAACAAAACAAACAAAACAAAAAAGAATTGAGCCCAAATGTTAATGCAAAGCTCAGAGCGACGGTCAGAAACGCGGGTCAGAGGATATCGCTACACTTCCCCTTTTTTATGTATTTATGGCATGCCATTAAGTCCGGCTGTCTAGACAGGGAAATAACACCTTGTTTGCCTACAAACAAACCGCCGGCCCCTATTTATTATTCACAATCTGCCGTGATGTCAAGGTCAAAGTGACTGCATAGTCATGGTCAAGGGTAAATCGGGAGACACCAGAACTTTCCAAGAGGATTGAAAAATACAGGAACGACGCAAAGTGAAAGCTCAAGTCTGACCGGCTTGGAGTCTAATCAACCCCCCCCCCCCCCCCCCCTCAGAAGATCTGAAAGAAGCTGGAAAAAGTGACACGAGCTGCCTTTAGACAAGTTTAAAAAAAAGAAAAAGAGAAAAAAAGACTACAAGCATTATTGCAACATCTGAATTATTGGGCTGATATTTAGGCCACATACACGGAGGCCGCGTGTTTAATTTCATTTATACGTCTGACATGAAGACGAATCTGCGTCAAGGTGTATACATGGATAGGCGATTAAAATACAAAATATAAAAATTAAAATCAGCTTTCATTACACTCGTGACAGGCGTGGCTATAACGTTCATTTTCCAAATTATTATTGTTATTATTTTCATAACTGTGGCTACAGGAGTCCAACTTTTGAGACATTATGGTCTGTATACTTAAGACTCATCCGTATATGTAATTTAAGAAAAATAACTTCCTGTGATATACAAAATGTGAGAGTTCGTAAGGAAAAGTAGAGACTTGACTATTTTGTGGACTGATCCTCGCGAGTATGTGGGCGATATCATTGTCAATATTAATACATGTATATATAAATAAAGTGCACCCCCCAAGTTCACTACAAAAATGTACCTGTGCTTTTTTTTTTAAAATGTCAGTACATACTGGAGGCGAGTTGCTGCACGACGCATCATCAGCTGCAAAAAAATACATTTACGCAAATGTACGAATTTGGGACTCGTCTTTTTAATTCGCTGCATGTACCGTTAATATCTTACAGAAAACATCATCGTCTCGACAAGCTTCATATCCACTGGATGGTGTCGTGGAAAAAGAAAAAAGAAATAGATTCCATTCTAACAGGGTGCATCTTTAAATGTTCGTGTTATTAGACAACACCAAGAACAAATGTATACCTCTGGGATATGGGACACAATCTGCGGTAACCGACGACGTGCTTCTGAGAGCTGAGGCGTACACACCGCTCGATTTGCATTTTCCAATTGCAATGCTCCTGCCAGTTGAACTCCTGCCAAGTGACAGGTAATACAGCTTTGGCTTTAACTTTGATTAAAAAACGCAGTGGGTGGAGGGAGGGACGGTGGGGTACATTTGGATATACAGCGAGTAACTTTCTCACACCCCGCCAAGTGTTTTCTCCAAACACCCGCAAGTCGTATTAGTTATATATCTGGATCGAGGACCGAGTCCAAATATGATGATTCATGTTCAAGTGTCAGGAAAAAATGGCGCATTGCTGCGCACTAAACACGCGTAATCACGGTGTCATCCCCTGTTTCCATTCACAAGACTCCGGGATGCACCACTATGTCTTCATCGAGCGCTTCGCGACGTGAAACTGTGCTGATGTTATGAACTCGGGCTGAGGGAGACAACCGTGCTCGGGGGCTTGAGCTCCTCCACAACACCGGTGTAATTCGAAACGAAAGGAAATGCTGCACACGTGGGGATATGGCTGATTGACTTGGATATTTGAGCATTTTCATAATCATCATTTATTTATGAAACACGTTACCAGGACGCAATTCAACAGCACAATACAGTTCACATACTGCACGCAAGTAGAAATTACAGGCTTCGTACAAGGCGTGTGATCAGCTCCAACGCTATACACTAACAAAGACCAAAACGAAAAGAAAAATGAAACGATTGTGCATTTATGGGTAATACTCACTGACTTTTTAATGGCTTACAATCATTCCAGTTGCATGACAGAATCCTTCACTGATAAAGGAAAAACATACTGGTCATGGGATATTCTAGTTTACAAGCTCTGCCATACTAGATAATATGAATTAAATAATAAAGGCATTGCACTATACAGATTAACAACATAGCAGCCTTTGTTAGCAGGCTTAAATGAACAAACCCCCCACAGAGGAACAGAACTTCTGAAATTCAGAAGGAATTAACGGAAAAATGAAAAGAATCATTCTCTCTCCCGAAAGTCGTCTCTGTGAGCTTTTTGTCTTATAAAGTTGAAGTCGCAAGTTCGCCGTGTCATGATGCCACAACACTTCTTGTCCAAACGGCGATGATCTTTCTCAAATGACACCAAACGATGATCTGCCAGTTGCAAGTCTTAGACATGTCATCAATCCTTTTGAGATTTAGTTTTGGGGGAAGAAAAAAAGAATGAGAAGAAAAATGAACACGCAATACTTGTCTTTGAAATACAGATATTTTAAATATTATATATTTATATATGTACATTCATATAAAAGAAATGTGAAGTGAAATCTCGGATATTTTCACAGTTTTTAGAGCATCATCTCTAACTTGAGAACAGGGGGCATGGTGGCGTGGTCGATGCAGGCGATGGAACTGAAATTACAAAGAAAATGAGAAAAAAAAAGGAAGAAAAAAAAGCCAAAATGTTCTTCAGCCACAGCTTTCGATGCAGGAGGTAAAATATGGTATGATGTTTTTGGAAGGTACGAGTTGCACGTGGAAGGTCGCCGATCTCATCAAGTGGTGTGCATGTGATTGCTCTTGGATTTACTGACGAATTTCTTCTCCTTGACTCGCCGGTTTTGGAACCAGATGGTGACCTGGCGCTCCGAGAGGTTGGTGCCGGCCGAGATGCGCCTTCTCTTGTCTTTGGTGATGAACTTGCTGGCTGCGTACTCCTTCTCCAGCTCCTTCAGCTGGATCTTAGTGTACGGGACGCGCTTTTTACGCCCACGACGGTAACTGCTGACCTCGGGCTGCAGTGGAACAACATCTGTACCAAAAAAAGGAAAATGTAAGATTTTGCGCAAAAACATTGCAGTGTTTCAATTCATGAAATCTAATATCTAAATATGTATGTATTTTGTGTGTGTGTGTGTGTGTGTGTGTGTGTGTGTTTGTGTGTGTAGGGGTGGGGCATAGGGGTACACAACAGAAAAGTTGCTGCAGTCAGGATCTCAGGTGCACCTGACATATACATGTAAATATCACTGCACGCTGACGGACCATCGTTTCTCTCTGTTGCTGAACAAACACTATCAGGTTACAACCACTACAAACTGTATATTGTTTCCAATGAACCGTGGTCTTTTTATTCTCTCTCGCTCTCTCTGGTTAATATTTAATCTGCTGGTTACATATCTGCTACACTATACAACTACAAAGCTTGTAAAATGGTATCTCGGGGAAATCTCTGATGCGTTTAATTAAACTACGGGGTGGATAGAAGTATAAACTACAATAAGTCTCAATGTGGAGGCAAAACTTTGTCCAGCGCCTGGTTAGATGTGAGAATTAAGAGCCTGGAAACCAAACTGACGGTGATAGAACAGCCTTGAGTTTGGAATAATCACGTCAGTTTGACGCGCGACACGTCATTTAAGTATTAACTTTACCATTTTCAGATACTTTCCTGTTTTTCTCCCTAAACTGCAGGAATTTTTGTTTTCCTTTTCCACTGTGTTCTTTCTAAATTATTATTTTAAAGCCAACGAATCTTTTGGCAGTGGATACCTAAGGGTCTATTTGTTCAGGGAAGCAAAGTTCTGTGATTGCACCCTTCTGCAAGACTGGAGCTGAGTGCAACCTACAGCCAATGGGAAACATGACAGGACAAGTAAGGCAATACCTTTAGCAATAGTGGCAAGCTGTGAGGCTTTTTACCCCCGTGTAATTTTACAGTCAGGGGTTGAGAATATTTCCCCACACCTCCTGATCACATATGAGAAGATGATGGTCTGTTAATGTAGGCCAGTGGACATTCAAACATCACCTTCATCATGTCGTTGCTGTCACTTATGGCTCATTATGTTAGCTGGATGGCGTTTATTATATTTTTATGTTGTTTATTTTTAAAGCAAAACAGTTTGTGCGTGTCAATGTGTCTATATGTTCCGCGAAGAGTCAGAAAATACTGACATTGCGCGCTCGTGTTTTTGCGCATGTGTGCGCGCGCATTTGACTGCGTGCCCCTGCTTGCGTGGCTTGCGCATTTTCGATATAAAAGGGGGGGGGGGGGGGGGGGGTGTGGGGGAGTTCAGTTTAGCACTGGGAACAGCAAATTTAAAACACTTGAGTTTTCGCAAAGATAATAAACCCCTCGTGGTAAAAATAAGAGATGTAGTAAACACTCTGTAAACTGCATCCTGGTCGAGCCCCCGGTCTATTATCAGATGTCATGCATGTTGTGTGATAGTGAGTAAAGCGAAAGGGGCGATCCTGAATTAGAGTGGAATGTTAAATGGTTGTGGATAATCTGTGTGACGTGATGCATGAGGTCTTTGAATGTTGGACACATGGATCCTGATACATGCAGAAGACAGTGGACAGGGCGCAGTGGGTGACAGGAAGCTAGCTGAGGCGCTATATTGTCACACAGAGGGCAAAGGTTTGCGCCGGTGTCCCTTTTGACGTGCTGACTGAAACTCACCATATGACTCCAAAGGAGGAAAACAAAAATCCCTGCATATACCTTCCGACAGTAAACGCTCTCAACTTACAAAAAAGTCCTGCAGCAGCTGAAAAAGCTCCTCGAACCCCTGAATTTTGAGTATTCCTCGTTTTTACGCACGTTTCTAAGAAAATGTTGATCATTTGTTTCAGGTCAAAGTGAAGAATATGATGACAGGTTATTGTCTCAAATCAAATAAAGGACATTTGATCAGTGGCACTGGGACTGACAGTTGTGTTTATTCAGCACATTTGTTTGTTTCCCTGGACTTCTTGGTAAGTTGATATTGGCACTTAAACACAGTAACAAAAAATCCTATAACCACAACATCCGAGGCCAATAAAGTTATCGGACTAGATTTGAAATAGCTTTTTCAATGTGATGACACCGGTAGGCTACCAGAAGCCTACAATACTTATATAAAAGTTCCAGCTTGTTTTTGACACTTATTAAAAATGATCAAACAGATTTTTCCATACCTGGGAAAGGTGATTTCCAAAGATGACTTGACTGCGTTTGGTCTTTGGAGCAGTACACCTGCCCATCCCAGCCATTGGAGAGAGCCCAGTGCTGGTAGCCCTCCATGGGGATCAGGGCGTCGTGCCGCGGTTCAGGGTGGCCACTGATACTAGGCACCACCGACACGTCGAGATATCCAGGGACAGCCTGATACGAGCTGGCGAAACTCGGGTAGAAGGCGAACTCTTTCGCCCGGCTCGACAGTTCCTCCGTGGGCAGCGCTGTGCTGGGCTCGGCATATTTCTCGGCGGGATGGTACGAGCAGGGCTTCTGCTGCAAGTTCACGTTGTGCGAGTGAGATAATCTGCAGCCGTAATATGGGTTTCCGAAGGGATAACCGTAACTCAAAGAGGCGCTTGACGATGTCTGCGGAGCGGGACACTGCCGGCCGGTGTCCGGAGAGGAAATATCCGAGTAGACGGAGCCCTGGTGGGTCGCGATGGTGCCAGAATGTCGTCCCAGCGCGGGGTGCGACATCAGGTCCCTGCAGTGGGTCGCAGGGCAATTACCGCTCAGTCCCTCCATTGTTTGGCTTTTATTCGGGTTGTTGTCATTCGGGCTTTTTTCATAAACGTACATCAAGGTGTCCGCCCAGCGTGGATGCAGAACCAGCGAAGTCGTCATATCAGGGGCTGCCGATGCTTTTTAAAAGTCGACTACTCCAAGACGGACACCTCATTTCCAACTACATTTTACACCGAGCGCATGCGCACACCGGGCCCCTGTATGTCCACTTCATTAAGAATCTGGCACGTGATACGCTAACGAGTCCTATGAGATTGGGCTTGTGAGTTGGGGCTGAGCAGCCCTTTAAAGACCCACTGCCTCGCATGTCACAGTTTTTTCCTGCGGAATATCGAGTCATATCATTGGCTCAAATCAGCCAGACCCGCACCCTTAAAGGGATACTCTCAAACGAAAACAACCTGTGAAATTTGGCCGACTCCCGAGCGCCAGAAAATATTATCGCACATGATACATGTCAAAGTTGATACATGGGAAATTTTACAATATATATTCATAATTACATTTTTTAAAGCTAATTTTTCTTTTCCCCCAACTTGCTTCTAAGGCTTCGGAGCGCACACTCTGTGTCTGACCTGGTTTACTGCTTGTTGGGAGCATTATGTTCCGTCTGAGGTTTGTTTGATTATTCAAAGTAATATAAACAAAAGGCGATTTAATCTGGAATCCCTGCTCCGTTGTAAATTGAATGTCTACCATGAAACAAAAGTATAAGGAGAATACAGACGTTGACGAAGAAAATCTGCATCTCTAAACCCTCCAATCTTATCAAGTCTCTTTTTTTTTTGCAGGACGCATTTCCTTTAAACCCATATTTAACTTCCACTGGGTCACCTATAAACATGCTGAGGTGACGTTCTGTGACCAATCCAGGCTGTGGGGTATTTCTTTTTAGCAGAAAATAATCATTAATAATAATAATAATAATAATAATAATAATAATAATAGAAAGGATGGCTTTCAGAGTTTGATACCGTGGAAGCTAAATATAGCAGATTCAACGCCAAACATTTTGGCACGACGTGATTCATTTTAAGCTGATCGGTCAGGTGAAAATAGATAATTTGATGTGTGCGTGTGTGCGTGTGTGTGTGTGTGTGTGTGTGTGTGTGTGTGTGTGTGATGCAGAACTAGGAGTTTTAGTATTAGCCACGTTGAATGTGCTGAATGAGTGTTGCTGCAGTATAACAGCCACAGGACGAGGTGAAAGCCATTGCAGGTAATATACCGTCGTTGCAAGTTACATTTCAGTACAAACTCTACAAAATCTTTAATTTCCAGCTATAACTGCAGTTAATACCAACGGTGAATGCAATACACACATCCCTCAGTATATGTTCAGGCAAACATTTTCAAGCCCAAAATACATTTAAGCGACACGTGACAATTGAAGTGACCATTAAACGACTACATGTGATACTTTTGTTTTACTATGAGCCCTTCATTCATTCTATTCAAGTGGATGCTGACTACAATATCAGGAACAAGGCTCCGCTTTCAGCTGAGTGTACAGGCTGCAGAGCTTCGCCTATTTATTTAAACGCCATGCGTACAATATGCGGACTTTTCCCCCACAGAAACCCCCTACTACTATTTAAACTCGGGTCCTCCTTCAGATTTGAAGGACACGGACACTGACTAAAACCCTCTGCAAAAAATCTAAAACGTCTTATTTCGTCACCAGGCCCCAACCATCACAGCGGTTGCGGAAATCCCTCTGCCCCCTCTCCTCTGAAGCACTTTCTTTAAATAAAACTAAAAAAACCACCTCTGGGTTAATATTTAAAACTTGACTGTATGTTTTGCTTTGTTATATTACCGATGGGAAAGGTCCACAAAGTGTCGTCTAAACAGGCTTTTTGGGATGCCTATCCCATGAGTCACCCATGAAGCAGGATACAAGCTGCCCCACGAAGAGAGCTTTAGTTTATCAACATTTCTTTGCGCTGCTGAGCCGCCTTGGGAATAATCAGGCCACCGTTGGGCATTTGTGCACTAAAGGGGGAAGCTGGACCCCTTGTCCTTCCTCGGACAGGGACTATGGCTCTTTTGTCTCAAACTAAATTACAACTACGAAGGGCTCATCCGAGCGGCAGCTGCACGGAAGTCCAAGGTCAAGGTAAAAAAAACCGCAGACAAACAGGGTCGTAATCAGAGTCTAGACAGACAAGAATGAACTTCACACTAGTACGAGTATGCATGCAAACTAGCTGTTAGTTCGTAACCCCCTACTCTGAAATGTTTGCTGTGCGAAGAGAGGGAGAGAAACTCCACACAGGCCTAATCCCGTGTGTTTTATTTGAAGGATCAGGAATTTGACAGCTTTTCAGCCACAGGAGACCGGCGCTTTCCTAACGAACATTTTCCATGAAAGTTCAGACCTTGGGAGATGAGACGCCATTCTTTTCTCTTTTTTTGCGAGTTATGAACGACAGTGTGTTATTATAAGTTTGGTGCATCTTGTTTTAAATTCGCCCGAATTCCATATTATCTCCAAATGTATAGGTTTCGTCCTGAAGGGAAACGCGGGTGATGTAGCGTTGGTGAAATGAGCAGCGAAGACCCCTCAGATAAAAGAAAAAAGAAAATGAAAGAATTATGGTTTGATTATACACTTCGTGTTGCAATAATATTAAGCCCCTCAGTGGTTTTCACCGAAACTGAGGCGTAAAATTAATGATTCAGGGAAAAGGGGGGGAAAAAAGCATAATAATCCTGAACATATTCTGGCAATTCAGAAATAGTGTTTTCCCTTTTTAACTTCTGCAGGAACTAATACGATTATAACACAGTTATAGTGACAGCAAATTCACCGTTAGATTAATATTCAAATATCAGAGATTCTGGTGCATTAATGTCACAGCGAAAAATGCGCAATGTCCTGCGACATCATCTCTCCTTTTTAAAACCAGAAGAAGACCAGCGACACTAGTCAGTTTGCCAGGCTGCAGAAAAACATATTGGCATTAATTGTGAAAGATATCAAACTTAAATAATTCACTTTGGTTCTCATCATCTTTCACTGGCGGTGAACAAGTTTGTAGACATATGGATTATTAAAGGATGGGAGTAATTGTTGAAAGTTTACGCATATTCAAGTTTCACATGGCCAAGCAGATTTACGTTGAATGTCACAATCCAAACTATCGATGAATGTGATATCTATTAATTCATTAATTAACAACCAATATACAATATTTAAGACGGACAATTGATATGAAAGTTGTTATGTTTTCATTACCTATACCAAAACGTTTTGAATCACGTGGCAAATAATCTATTGTTTACGTTTTAAATTTCCCGTGGCTACGTAAGATTTCTAAATGTTAAATTAGTCGCGTGGCTGTCAATATTACCAACTCCAAAACAAAATTAAATTCCAATATGAGATAAAATGTTTAGACTAGCCATGGGCGCCATTAAAACAACAGTTTGTTTGTCACAGAGGAAAACTTTCTGCATCAGCATGAAATAAACGTTGACTGTTTTGTGCACTGCGACGTGTCAGACTTCGACATGGCGTCTGCTGCTCGAACACTGCAGACTTTTCTGCTCAACATGTTTGGAGCAAAGCATATATTTCTAACAAATATTCCTCCCTTTCCATTCTTCTATTTGACATGTTCCTGAAAAAAAGCGTTAAACTATCTGCCAGGATGAGTGAAATATTCCTCCTGCACTGCAGGTTTCACTCATTCCAGGACCTGTTAATAGAAACAACTATCAGTATCTTGACAAGCAGCCATGATGTGTTGCTGTAAATATCTTGACAACCAGACATGTCCTCCCAGACAGAGCGAGAGAGAGAGGGAGTCCGCCTGAGGCGGATGTTTGTGGGGGAGGGGGGAAGCATCCATCCCTTCTTAAACGCAGCCTACCTGCGGCTTTCACTCTCACGAACTGACCTCATGTGCACATGACCGAGCCGGTGGATCTGAGTCAGGCAGAATAAGCCCTTGTATTAGTAGACAGAGTGTGGGTCGCATTTGGCTGTTTTGATCCTGCACTACATCGAAAGTATACTAACTCTATAATCATTCTTAATTCTAAAAAGCATACATCTCTTACTCAAATATTGACACAGCGACCAAACAGACCAGTGGAAACTGTCACATTTGTCAGTTGTCTCTGCCTTGATTTAGGGAGAAGCTACCGGCTACATAACTCAGGGACAGAAATGACTTACTGACAGATAATCTCCGCGTTTCTTTTCCAATGTTAATGTCACAAAAAGCCGTGGTAAAAAAAAATGGATGCACCTATTTCTCAAACATAATCTCAGTCTGGAGTGATGCGAGTCCCCGGGTGCACGGTCTCTGCAGAGGCGCATGCAGTGGCGATGGAAAACTGTGTTGACAGCTTGCAGGTGAAGTCTGCGCCATGCATGCTGATATCAGGTTAGGTTTATGTTTACGAGTTTCTATAGCCAGCTTCCGGCTCACGGCTTTGAGCAGATACCGCTTCTCTTTGTTCGAAGTAAAACAACTGGTAATCTCACCAAACCCTGGACTACATCAACCGAAACAAAACAAAGCGAGCACATTATAACTGTAAAAGGCCAATAATAGTCTTTGTGCATGTGAAACATGAGGATGAGAAGATTTTGAGTTTATAAAACTCAGTGGAATAACAGATACATTCATTGTTTGAACAAAATGAAGTGGATCAAAAATCAGACTCTAGTACAGAGGCTTCGTTAATCTCATATAAATCAAAACTGATGTTCATTTGCAAGTTGCTCTTAGAGGCAGAGCCCCTGTTGTGGTGCTTTACATATATTTTGCACGAAGGCTTAAAGGACACTATATTCTGCAAAATAGCAAATTTTCTGTAAGTGTATTACTGTATGCTGCCTGTGTGTGTGTGTGTGTGTGTGTGTGTGTGTGTGTGTGTGTGTGTGCGCGCGCGCGCGCGCGCGCCCGCGCTCTCGTACCAGAGCAGTCCACTGTCATGAAAAACATTCCAACAAAACTAAAACAGCACCTCAGTCTGCCGTTCCTCTGTCGCCGACTGGCTTTAATTTACGATCAAAAATGTTCATAGTCATAAAGAAGCCCGGACCACTGCACGTCCATGCCAGCAGCCAGGCCGCTGCGTGCCATGTGATTTTTGTCATGAAAAAATGTCAAATCCGTGGTCAAAAATACATGACGACAAGGGCAGAGCGGCGTCGGTGCGTGACAAACAGAAGGATGTGACCATACAGTGAAGCATGAGAGAGACGTTCAAAACACAACCGTTCATTTGCGTAAATAGATACTGGGTGCGTTTTGCTTCCAAGTCCACCTCTCGACAAGACCCACATTTCAGTGACACATTTTCACAGAAGATCCTGCTGCAAATGCATAAGCAGAATTTAAAATAAAATGTAAAAATAAAATGTAAAAAAGGTCCACTGGCCCACTGCATCTGTGACTTCTCACGACGACAGTATTCGGAGCAACTTTAATGATTTAAAAGAAACAAATATCTACAACAATGTGCCGAGCAAGGGCGAAATTATCTGAAGTATTCGTGAAACGTCATACAGTGAGCAGAGGACACAAAGTGTCGAGTTTCGAGCTGGAGGCTTCTCCGAAACTAAAGTATATTTCTGCTCATGTTTGTGGATGGTGTCTTTATGATAACCACCAAGAGGTTTGCATTTTTTTTATTTGCCACTGATAATATACAGTAATATAGTGGTCGTGTGTCATTAGTGCTGATGATGCAATGGAAAACACTACCTCCACTACACCGGAGGCCTAATTTACCTCAGATTCGAGTCACCCAGGAGCAGGTATGGACTGTAGAAGGGGAGGACTGCGGGTTAACCGCAAAATAAAGCCGCACCCATGAGGACAGAGGGCAGGTTGGCAAACGACCGCTGCAGCCAGGCCAGAGATGATTTACAAAACACAAAACGGGCTTTACAGGACTTTTATTTAGTATACTTATCATATTCTTACTAAAATTTCAGTGGTTCTTTTTTTCAATCCTGACTGCGAGGTTGGGTCTCAATTCAAAGTGCTATACTAGTGTCCATTCTGCGGAAAAGCCGTGCGCCTGCGATTACATCTGTTCGAGAATACAACACTTACACCTCAAACATCCGCATAATGTCTCTCAGTTTACATGAACATGATTTTATATATATATATATATATATAAATGGGTAATTTCTTATGCTGGTGATTTCCTCACAACATATAACAACGGAGATAAGTCTCCTTTTTTATAATCCTAGTATGGACAAGGTTGGAAATGCATGGCACCGTATGCGCATGTTCGCCAAATGAGTATTTACTTAAATAACAAAAATGCCTCCAAATGAACACTTTTGAATTAAAGTGGCCCCAAAAGAAGATGACTACGATGTGCCATCAATATCGTGGGCGAGACGCAATCATGCTCAATATTTTAATAAATCTACAAATAGGCTCTTCGTGTGTGTGTGTGTGTGTGTGTGTGTGTGTGTGTGTGTGTGTGTGTGTCTCAAATTTTGGATTATCGCTGTCTCAAATAGAAATCTTAAATCTTTCCCTGCTGCAGTGCGGAGGGCAGAGCAGACACACAGAGAGAGAGAGCCGACGAAATAAATCCACAGATTGACGCGTCTCGTCGGAAGTCCAAGTTCAAGTTAAGAGAGGCGGTCGCTCCATCCGTCCAGACAGCAAAACAAAAGACACACACGTTCATCATTAATCACCTCGCTCCTTGTCTCAAAGAGTAAAAAGCGCTTTAAACTGCACATACACAGGCGAAACTCAGAGGGATCACACGAGTGCAGGTGCATGTTTTTATTTTAAAGTGTTTTACGCTCCGATGGTTCCGAAAGTGATCTTTATGGAACTATAACTGACGAGGACCCCCCCCCCCCCAAAAAAACAGGTTGGAAAACAGAAAGTTCTTAAGCCTCAACACGTGTGTTTTAAATGTGACTATCAGGAGTCATTTTGATCAAACCGTAAAAGATTATAGAATCAGATTTCTTTTATTTTCTTTTTTTTTTTGCACAAGCAGCTTCAGGCGAAGTGCGTTTGATCCAGCGACGCGGAAGGAAACTGGGAAATGAAAATCTGTATCAATAAAAGTCTCTATTCTCCGAGCGCTTCTTCCCAAAAGTCTTGAGGCTTGCGTTAAGTGTTCACTCACATATTTCCTCGACACTTAGGGGGATTCATAAGAGGCAACACGCAGCTTTTCAAAATGTCCAAATGCAGAACATGTGTCAGAAATGCTGAAGGAGATCCGACGACACCAGCTAGGAATATTTGTGAGCTTAACACGCCACTAAATGATCTGCTGAGAAATATTTGGTCTCAGTTAAAAAGGTATTTATGAACGTGTCCCGACAGTGAAACTGTTTTTTTGAATGAAATCAGTTTTTTGTTTCCTGAAAGATGATAGTATGGAAAATACGAACGAAATCACAGCACTACGCAGATACAACTCTTATCCTTTAAATTGCTTCCTTTATTATTGTACAAACTAAAAGACCTATTCACACATTTCGTTCGTCGAATCATCTCACCCATGATCTGTTCATTCTTAAATGTGGCCGTCATGTTATTCAGAATGAATCACTTCCTGTGCTGCGTTTTGTACATTTACATTATCCCAAAACCTTTGCAATAAACTATATTATGCATTAGATTTTTGACACAATACAATTAATAGTAAAGCAGCATGTAGATTAAAATGTTGTCTTTTTATAATCTTGGTGTAGGTGAATGGTTTGTTTTAATAGCCCACTATGTGAAGCCCACTTCGCTTAAAGACCACAAAGTTAAAAAAAAAAATCCTAGAAATTCACAGGAAGCGAATTGAAGGACAACGACTTCCTGGTCCAGTAGCTTGAGTCGTGATCACAACAGTGACTGTATGAAGAGCTGCGGACTAGGGAGTGATGTCTGCAGCAGCTTGTTTAACGCGTTGTGATGGATGGAGTTAGGTGAAATGATGCACATGGAGCCCGCACACACTCTGAATCATATCAACAAGGTAAAAAGGTACAAGACACCTACTGTTTTTCATTCAAACTGTTTCTGGAGATGTCGTGCGAGGAGCCTCTTTGTATACGACACATTGCGCTGCGGAGAGTTTCACTGAAACCTCGCTGCTGCTGCTGCTGCTAAAACGCAGGTTCATCACACAAAATCACACGTTTTAAGAAGTTGGAGAAGCAGCCATGTTGTGTGGACGCTGAAGTGAATCGTGATACAATCAAGCAGAGACATGTGTCTGGCTTTTGTTGCCACCTCGACTGTACCAACAAAGGAGAATATTTAGAGGAGGCATACGAATTATATATTTAGAAGCGTAAATTTGACTTTTCATTCTAAATTTGAAAAGTGATGCTGAAACCGCAGACGGAAAATCAGAATTCATCCGGTTTAATTCGCAAAGTACAAGTCAATTAAAACAGAATGCAGCCCGTTGTCCCCCCTTAGTGAAGGTGACCTTGAAAAAAAAAAAAAAAATATATATATATATATATATATATATATATATATATATATATATATATATATAAATTTTGGTGTAGCGAAGCTGATTCTGGATAATCCTAAAGACAATGGTATAACTTTCCTACAGACTGGAGGAATGTCTCTGTGTAACTATGTGATCTTTCCCAACGCGTCTTTACCTGCAATTAAACATACACGTGCTACTTACGCAACCATTGACTCATCCCTCCGCCTAAACACTTCTCACGCTATAGACGCACAACGAAGTGGTCGAACTAACACTTTGCATCCAGACAAAACAATCTATTAACTGCTGTCCTCAAACCAACCCACACAAACAGCGAGAAAAGAAAATACACATCCAAGTTAAGATTAGACATTTTGAAATTTTTCTATGGCAACATTTCCATTGAACTGGCAGACAAATATCAAATGTGCACTCCGACGGATTTTTCCTTAAAGAGCAATATTCGGTAAGTAACAGACCTATTCTACATGATTTAGCCAGATCCCTCATGTGCGCGTATTTGGGCATCTCACTATTTGACAGGTGATAATCATGTCCTGCAGCCTGATGACCAGCACTTGGCTTGAAAACATTGTTCGATGGCCAACATCAATTCATCCAAATTTTTGATACCACATGTCTCAGTTAAAACTTCCTTCAGCCCACTGTAGTTCTCGGAAACCAGCGGGAAAAAAAGTGAAGGCGAAGAAGTGAAGCTCTGGGTTAAATTAGACGCAGAAAGAGGCATATTATGGCGTTTGTGCCGTCACCTGCTGCACAACAGAGAATCGACAGTTCGCCCCAAATGTTCCTCATCTCTCATGCGCCACCCCAAACGCGCATGGCCCCAAATTAGAGGTGATGGATCGATGTGGCCAACGAGGCAAATGAATCCACGGGCAAAATAATTAGTGCAGGTTCACTAGTGCCGATGTATTGCGGCGTTGTGAAGATGAGCAAGAGACGGGAGTTCAAGTTCAAAGTCACCGTGTTCAGACGGAGCTGAGGACACCCCTCACCTCGCTCGTAAAGCAAAACAGTAGCTGCTCGCATATCAGCAGAGTCCAAATCCAACAAAACTGGAAAAAAGCTCCCATTCAACCCCCGAGCCTAAACGAAAAAAATCTTATCAACAGCTACAGAGCGGGCTCCGGTTATTGACAAATGGAGCATTCACGACAGACTCTGCCTGGACTGACTTTGATATTATCTGTAAATGATCATGTGCAAAAGCAGTTGATTGATAATTATCTCAGTTGAACGATAATTATCTCAATTATTCGTTTGAATGACATAGGACATTGCGACTGGACTTTGGGATTCCCCCTTAAGCGGCAACCAATTAAATCAGATTCCAATATAAATTGGATTATTTTTTCATTTCCCAAACATGTCAATATCGCCCTGCATCGTTTACCAGCAGAATCACGTGTGAAACAGTTTCTTAACTATCTGCTAACCACTGAATATTTATCATTCATTATTCGTATTCTCACTAACGTGAACTCATTAAAAAGAAGTTATTGAATACAAATTCAGTCAAACTTGAGGTATTTGTAAAGATAAATATAGAGAAATGATTAAACTAATATATCGTAATTAGATTTCCAAACTTGGTTTCGCCTTTTTCTGCGTTTTGAATTCTATTGTTTCAAGTTGTGATGTTTAATTTTACAGCCATCTACTCTGCAAAATTATTTTAGTTTTAACACTTGCACATATAAACCAGGTAAGGTAAAAAAAAAATTTAAAAAACAGCAGCACTTCTATTAACATATTCAGATGAGTAACAACGCGATGAACGACCACATTCTCCTGCGTGGGATTTTATGGAGGAGCCAACAGAACTCCAAAACTTCGTAACCGGGGTTGTGCAACTGTTGTTGTGCATCGGTGCATCAGATGTTTAATTATTTTTTTTCATTTAACTGCATAATTAACGATCGAAGAGGCTGTAAAATAATCCGCATCGGTGAGATATTAAATGCGTCAGAGGGTTTAACATGTAGTTATAAGGCAATCATTACAAGACTAAGATACAGGGGACAAATTAATGTGGGACATCAGGCCATGAGACTAATTTTAACCTGTTGACTAATAATGCGAAGAATAACACAAAACAATAAAAATGAATATATTCTAATCCAACATTGGGACAGACAAAGTGTGTGGAAGAAGATGAAGGAAATTAAATATCAAATTAATCATTCAATATTTATTTATTGTGGCATAATTAATAATAAAAAATAATTAACATTTACAACAACACATTACATAGTAATATTCCAAATCCAACTACCAAAATACACGTACCCATCGGCAGATAGTTAACCAAGGTCCAGGAGAAGTGCTGGTATTAATCAATCAAAAAATGATGAATAGTTTTGAGAAGCTAAAACACCAGCTGCATCTTTTTTGAGGTGTGTGTGTGTGTGTGTGTGTGTGTTTGTGTGTACAGATCAAACTGCACTTTGGCTATCAAAGCAACCACAACATTTGAAGCAAAGGACATGACAATTCTATTCATGAATTTAATCTCAAACAGTCAAACTTTAAACTCAATATGAGCCAAATCACACTATAAATAAACAGAACCTCTATGTTAGGAAGTTTCTAAAATTTTCTTATAATCATGATTTTCATAATGAATACTGGTGATCAAAAAAACAAAAAACATCTGTAACTCTCCTGGGATTATCCCAAAGTAGAATTATTTGTTTGTGACCTTGATTCAAGTCAGAGTAAACGCAAGAGCAATTATTTAGTTTAACTGAATTTGGCCAGGAATCTGGGGAAGTCTGGTCCGAGGGACAGAAGACACACGTAGAGTTTATTACAAGCAATTCAATGTTTTGTCATCCAGACTTTAATAAACTAAGTAAATTACGTCCCTGAAGCAACAGACTGAACGGACGGCGAGACAGTGGCTGTTAAAACTACGCGTCTGATCAGGTGGTCAGTTTTTAAGCTGGAGCCAGATGCGAGTCACAGGCTACGAAACGAGCATCAAAGACTCCTTCAGAACTGTTGTTTACACTTCGACTTTATCACAGTAACGTCAAAACTATATCTTGAATACTCCTGAAACAGCATTTGGTTTAAGTGTCATGGATACAAAGAAGTTCTTTTCATTGACAAAACAAGAATAATATTCTTTTTTTTTTACTGAATGATGATTATTTTCCAAATCCGAAGGCATACTGTTTATAATTGTCTCGACATTTTATACTTGTATTTTGTTTAAAGTGTTCAGTGATAAATATATGCTGATTATGCTGCATGGGCACAGTTGTATGCAAAAGTTTGGGCAAATTAAATATTATGAAATGTGAAATCAACTTTTGGTGTGAAAGGATGTTAGTGCTTCATAATCAACTATTTGTAAACTGTTAAGCTTCGGGGTGGAAATATTCTGCTCAGGGATTTGCTTTTTAGCAGCCACTGATAGGAAATTGCACGGATAAAGGGACAAATGGATTCCACCAAAAAGCGGCAAATTCTGGATTTGAATTTCCTGCAGTCAGTGACGAACATGAAACTGAAATGAGGCAGGCTTCTTCAACAGGACAACAAAAAACAAATACCTGAAAATCCACCATGAAGTACATCAGGAAACAAAAGCTGAAGCTTTTGGAACAGCCTTCACAGTGGCAGGAGATGAAACACGCTCCGTGTGCAAAACAACTAAAAAAAATACCTCAGAACATGAAGTGATCTTTGGGAGACGTGGTTGCAAATGTATGAACTAGAACACAACTACTCTTTTATTCTACAAAGTGTTTTCAAGCAGTGATATCTGCCAAAGGGTGTTTATTGCTTACAGTAGGGTGCTAAGACCTTGCACATGCTAAAATGACTGTTTATTTTTAAACCAGTAATACATTCATAAATAAAGCAACGATACCCTGTTTTTTTCCGTCATCCTTTCGGGAACCACAGACCTTGTTTTATTTCATGTCAACTCTTAATGCAGAATGGCAGCATCAACAATATAACCCAAGATTCAGTTGGGTTTTGTGCGTTTAATTCCCTTGGATATTGCCTTACACGGAAGAAAGATACAGTTTTGTGTTGCAGATCAAATGTCTCTCCTTTTTTTGGTTATGCATCGACTTATAAGACTCAACTCGATCAGAGTCAAACAAGCTCTGCTCCCAGTCGACCACATGATCCGCTATGAACTCACTCAGGTTTAACTGAATTTAATTGTCTAATAATCACTGTGCAATTTCAATATCTGATGTGCAATTATTTTACAGTATATATTCTGTCTACGCGGTATATATTCGGTTTAAATTGCATTTATAAGTTCAATATGTTATTCGTTTAAATTGCATGTTTACTTATTCATTCCTTTTTTTTAAAATTATGTCTATTTTTACTTTCCCCATTGCAGTTGCCACATGACAAATATTAAAATAAAATATTTCAACACTCATAAGTACCAGAATCAGTAATGATGTAAATTAGAAATAGTGGAATTGACCTCTTAAGTGTTTTCTTCAGTTTGGATCAGCAATCACAAAGCATCACACACCCAAACAGATGGTTATGTTGTTATGTTATTATTGTATTTGCAGCCAAATACATACAGTTAGATCATGTATTAATAAATTCTGTTACTGATTAGTGCTTGAAAGTGAAGCGCTCAGGGGAATATCTGCGTTGGCTGCTCAAACTAAAAATAACCAACACTGCAACTAAAATACAGAATGATCATATGACTGTTGGCTACACACGATGGTAAAATATGTTAGATAGTGAATAATACGAGGAGACCATGTCTGCAATAATGATTTGATGAATATTTCCCTCTTGTGATGTGTTGCCCAAACAATATAAATGGCACATTATGAGGACACAAGTAGTTCTTTAGAAATACTACATCTGAGATCTAACATAGATTCTCACAGTCGCATTGTTTCATGTAGCATGAGCCCTTCACGCAAACACACTTGAACCGAGTCCTCTGCAGCAGAGTGATTGATTCTCCCTAGGTGGACAGATTTAGTTTGTGCTTATTTATGCACAGCCGGTTAACTGAGCGAGGAAAATGTCGTTTTTACAATTTGCTCCCATGCTCGTGTGGGTATCATAACCACAAGAGAGGAGTTTTTCCAAAACTGGATATCTACCAGTTAGAAACAAAAATCAAGTCTTTCCACGTGACTGGTGACATTGAAAGGGAAACTACATCTACATCTGCAAAATGTTATAGACGAGCAGTTCAAATAAGTCAAATCTAAATATCTTTGGACCAAACATTATGTCCAAACGTACGTGCAAGCTACAACCTTTTTTCGAACCTCCCTTTTGTCTTTAGAAGAGCAACACAGCTTGTACTTCATACATATAAAATACTATACAGCATTTGTCTTACTATATTTGATATACAACTATGATGATCATAAGTACAATTTTTACTCTGCAAAAGTGTAGACTTCATGTGCATACTGAATATGTTGTCTTCTGTTGACCTGATAATGCAAATACAATAATTACAATTCTGTAAGAACTTGTTTTCATCATTGTATTGACAGAAATATAAAGGAATAAAATTCATCTCCTTGCCATTACTTTTTCAGTGGTCTGACAGTTAAACTAGAATCCGTGTCTTATTTCCAAATATGTCACACCAAACTGCAGTGCTCTCATTTTGCATATGATTTTTACACATCCCGCTTTTCATTCTTATAATTCTGCTTTGTTTGTTCCGGTGTTGCTTCACTATTCTGGTATCATATTTTCATTACTGCTATAATGACCAACTTTCGTTAAGATAATTTGCACTTCATCTCTTTTTATTTATTACAGCAAACCAGTTTTGAGTAAAAAAATTTTTTACTTCTAGTTCATGAAAGTTCTACTTCACCTGACAATTTACACGAAACTTCGAGGTGCTCCAAGTACAGCTGAGTCAGCCTCGCTGACAACAACTTCCAAGTGTCTACAGCAGATTTTACATCCATTTTATAGCTAGAGGGCAAATAAAACCTGACTGGTTTCCCCCCCCTCCTCACCTTACCCCTTCCTCTCCCTAATAGATGCAGAAGGTAAAACAAGCCTGCAAGTCTGCCTTCTTTGCGGCTGACAACCTGGGTTGTGAGTTTGAGAGGAAGACTTAAAATGAGTAGCAGTTTTATAAAAAGTAAACTTTAAAATACTTCTACTAGAGCCACCAGAACTCTAATTCTACTGAGGGTTTTAGCTAATTTAGGACTCAGATTTTAGTTAAGTACATACAAAACTGCAAGTATAAGGTGCATTTTATAAAAAGGTAAAAACTCCCTAAAATGTTTCAATACACTGATGAATGGAGAAACTCTAGAGTCTATTTCCTCAATGAAGCACATCAGCAGTGTGTTTCCACGACAGGAGAGGACATGTAGAGATTCATACTCAACACAATCAGATCATGTAAATAACACCCACAAAGAGAAATACTTGGCCGTTAGGGATCACTTTTTTGTGAAAGTTTTTATTTGACTGCAGGTTTAGTTAAGCTAAGAGAAGTAAGCCTGCACTGCAGGTCATAAAACATGCATGGGAATGGAATTCAGAATGACTGGTGATGTCTGCATTCATCTGAGAGTATGCACTGGATAGAAAAATACCACATATGTAAATAGAAGATTCTAAAAAGGCCGCTGCGATGCTGTTACCTGCTGGGTTTTGTTCGCAGCTGTACGTAGAAGATGTGGGGCTCTTCAAACTCGGGGCTTCCGGCCAGGTCCTCGAGCAACGACATCAGCAGCTAAGAAACAAAATCAAACATACATTAATATACAGAATTATTAAATCTGTTTCTAGAAGTCACTGCTGACACTGAAGTAAGAACGGCGACACGGGGGACATTGTAAAATACAGGAAGTCAAGGTTCGGCCTCACAGACTCCAAATGCAAGGACGAGTGGCAACCTAGACAACAGGAACACAAGACTCAACTAAATAAAGTAATAATAACTATCAAAATCAAACCATGCAACATCACATACTGTAATTAACAGTGTTTTACATACAGTACATGGTTATAGACCAATAATAAATAAATAAATACTTTATTTAAATCGCTTTTTACCAAAAAATACCATTTAGATGACAGCAAACTTGCAATATCTTTAACAGGAGGAATGGGCCACTCTTCTAACTATTTAACTGAATATATATGGCACTATAGCAACATGGTGCAGCAGGCACAATATCAACAATATTATGGTTCTGCTAGAGAGCAGAACTGAGCCTCAAAGGTCCGTGTCAGCAACCAAGCTGCGTCACTGTCATAGGAAAATGTGATTGACTCAATATTAATGGTCAGGCAGGAAACTAGAGTCAGTTTTAAATAACATGCTCGATTTGGCTTTCAGTAGTTTTGCAACTCCATAAAGTTTGTGTTTCTGTTTCACTCCGAGGTCGATGTGCTGACCTGACCATTAACAAACAGGAAGTTCACCGTTTCCCTAACCTTCTTTGTCACTGTGCCATCAGAGCTGTAGCAACGCCTCGCGCTGTGTCAAACTATTGATCAGGCAAACAGGAAAACTTTCACTGAAGCCATTTTTAAGACATGAACTCCGCAAAAGGCAAGGACCCAATTTTACGGGCATATTCCGAAGAACGCAGCAGGAGATTGACTGAGTTAGACGCATTCACAACAGCAGGAACATTTCCGGAAAGAGGGGTGGCACCTAGGTAGAGCTGTGAAACTTTCCAGAGAATTTTCCTGCTATGTTCTTCTCACATGGGCTCACTCAGACATTTTCAGGACATTTTAGTAGGGGGCTGGCCGGAAAAGGTTCCGGAAAACCTTCAGTGAACGTCTGAAAGCAGCTTGAGAGTCACCTAAAGGAAATGCTGTCTTAGAAACTGACTAAGTCACACTGTGGATGGCAATGTGATCAGTACACTACTTTGTAAAAAACTAAAAATAAACTAAAAACATAATGGTTTCTAGAGAACCGTTTCCATTAGTATTGCATAGATTACTATTAAGTGTGCAACAGATATCCATGCTGCAATGCTGAGAACTTTGGTTATTTACGGATTTTCATCTTGCACCACAAGCCGGCCAAAGATTTGATCTATCCAGAAAACCTCTCAATATCTACAACACCTGAAAACGCATATCACATGTCCATTCATGTATACATGGGCACGTTCGTGCCAGTGTAAACAGGAAGCAAATGATCTACTCTGCAGTCTTTTGTTTAGTTTCAGTAAATACTAATAGCCAGAAATGGCAATTGTGAAGAGTAGGAGCACAGATTTATTTGCTTGGACCAACAACAAAGTGGAACTGTTACTGACAGCAAGTGTTAGCAACAATTTGCATTCACTGCTGTTAGTCGAGTCATGACTGATAAGAACCAACCAGGACGCGAATGCGGGTGACTGCGTCATCATTTCCAAACATCTCAGTTTTGCCCATCCATTCTACAACATAGCCCTAGAGTTTTTAAACTAAGAGGGGACCAGCAGCATTTCCAACAAAAGCTCTGGAGTAGTGTGGCAGGCAGTTGTAACCGTAGCAGCAGTGAAAATGTAGTTGTGTGAATGTTGCCTCAGCCATACCTTATTTTTAGTGCCAATTAGCAAATGTCAGCTAACACTCTACACAAAGATGGTAAACATTATACCTGGTAAACATCAGCATGTTATCATTATCACAGGGAGCATGTAATCATTTAGCTCAAAGTGCAGCCCCGCTGTAATTATGTTTAGACTGCCAACACTGATTTAAATATTATTTTATTATTTTGTCTAGATATAAAGATGCATCCGTCCCCTTTTCCCCAGTGTATCAGTTCAAACGTAGTAAAGGAGAAAAACTGAAAAGGATACAGCCACAAGAGAATAATGATATGTTCATGTTCAGTATCATTGACTTTACACCAGCAGCTCTCCGCCAGGGTGATAGTCAGAATAATTCTCCAGGCACACACAGGTCCAAGATGTGATTTAAGTGCATTCCCAGTAATTCTTTCATCCATGTGGCTACAGTCCTTATCGTTCTGTTACTCTGGTCAGCAGATGAAGAGCTTGTAGACTTGTCTTCTTTCCCACTCCGCCACCTTAATCATTTCCTTTTTTCCTCTCGTAGCCGTGTGCTGCAGTTTCACTCTGATAATCTTACCATTCCGATGGAGAAGTGCTCAAAAACCTTGGCTCTACTTCAGTTACAACATCTGCCCCATAACAATAATCAAACATTAATTCCATAGAAGATAATTCTTTATGTTCCCATTCAGGGACCACTAAAAGACTTTATAGACACATTTACATTGCTGCACATTGGATACTAACCACCCTCCAC
Organism: Scophthalmus maximus; assembly: GCF_022379125.1. Taxonomy (NCBI): domain Eukaryota; kingdom Metazoa; phylum Chordata; class Actinopteri; order Pleuronectiformes; family Scophthalmidae; genus Scophthalmus; species Scophthalmus maximus. Next base: position 11,994,917 of record NC_061517.1, read on the forward strand.
TCTTCCACATTTATCACCTACAGAGCTACTGTATCTGAAACAGTATTAAATGTCTTCTTTGATTCACCCACACATCTGCTCAAAGAACAGTGTTGCCATACAGGAACAAATAAGGTTAGTTTGTGGACATTTCGTACGTACCATGAAAGTATACTTCAGCGGTTCAGCTGGTTTACGTGGCCATGCAGCCATGGGACTAATGACAAGAAGAAGCGGAGGTAGGATGTTGCAAAATCAATTAATCAGTTAGTCTTTCAACAGATTAATCAGTAACTATTTTTGATAATCCATTAGTCACTGAGTGATTTGAGGTAAAATGATGAAGGTTTGCTTGTTCCAAATGGTCATACGTTAAGGTTTAATGCTTTTCTTGCCGAGTACTTGGGTTTTGAGACCTTTGGTTGAAAAAACAACAACCATTGGTCACCGAGAGATGTTTCATCTATTTTCTCGCATTTTAAGGGAAGAACATTTGGAAAAAAATACAAGTCAAGTAATAGTGGATTCATCAATTAACAACTACCCTGCCGTACCGCCAAAATGATATCACCTTTCTTTAAATACAACTGAGTAAGAAGACAGTGGCAGTAAATACAAAGAGTACAACAACCGACATAAACACAGAGGAGTCTTGTATAAGAGTCTTAGCGTTTCTCCTGCTGGAAAACTTTTACAACCAATTTGACGAGCGTCGGATTTTAAATGAACAAAAGATGTTGGTTGCGTGACTAAACTACGTAATGCGTATATTGTGTGCAATGGGCGAATAGAGCCTGCAGACAAAACAAATAGCAGCACAACAAGGTGTTGTGTTTTAACATTACTCACTGAAAGCCTCACTTTATATTACTGACAAGCTATTAGCAAGAAGGACAGTCGAACCAATAAAATTTTTCCTCCATTCCAAAGTCCCCACATCATGCATTCAAAGTGTTTCCCCATTTAGCAGCAATTTTCTTTCTACATGTCCTGCAGACAAGGTGAGCAGTTTTGAGACGGTAATACGAACCATCAGTACCTTTATCATGGTTTACCGTGAAACCGGTAAATGTTTCATCCCTACAGAGAGCAAATCATTAGACCAATGACCATTGTTGTGTATTGTGAGCTTCTTCTTTTTTTATCTTAATAACCCCATACATAAGAACTGTGAGGGTTTTTTAATATTGTTGTACATATGTTGTTTTAACTCTGAGATGCTCATAATCCTTTGTCAGTGTGGTTTTGCCCGACCACGACTGACAATGTGGAAGTCAAAATGTCCATATGCAGCTTCAATAAAATCCCATTTTCACTACTGTGTTGTCTCAAGTGATCACAGCAAACCGCCTTTTGTATCGAATTCTACAGCAAAGGCGAGAGCCCCGCTGTTGAAGTAATACTCTGTAATGGTATTAGTAGGGCTATAAAAGTGCCAGGGCCCTTTAAACAGGCAATCAGAGAGTGAGCCACGGTCTGTTGCTTCTGCAGGCATCAATCACTAAGTAATGTATATGAAGTCTGAAACTGCTGGCCGTTTGACATAATGTTATAGAACTACTTTGTTTGGTATCACTCAACAGTAATACTTAAAAGTAGTTTGCCATAAAGGAGCAAATATCCGTACAAAACCAGTTAGGTCATCCAGAATTTCCTTTGTCTACTCCCCAACAGTTCGGATATGAAATTATTTTAATTTTTTTTTCAAACTACAGCCTGACCATTATATCACACTTATTATTAGCCTTTTGCAGATGTTTGTGTTTGCCGATATAAAAACATTTATTTGACAAAATATTCAAAGCAGAAAAGATGAGCATTTATGTTAACATTTTACATAATCCTATATATTTGTTAATTTATTTGTTTTATTGTTATATTCATAGTTCCTTGTAATAATGTTTATGCTTATACTGTAAAGTATCAAACCTCAATGACATTTCAAGGAGCCTTAGTCTCCAACATTGACCTGCTGATTGTTCCTTAAGAGTCTCAGAAGCCTTTACTTAGAATAAGGGAAAAAATGGTTACCAGTTTCAGGGCAAACCACAGTGGAAATTCCTGGGGGTTAGTATTACCATTAAAAGTTTTAATTATCAGTAAAACTGTGTTCAGTTACTGCACTTTGAAAAACTCTTGGTAAATAGTGTCCAGTATTATCCAAAGTTAGCATCAGTCTGCCAGACACAACATGCAACGTTGATATTTCATTGCAATTTACTCTAACTGTCCTCTCGCTCATTTTAATTGATTTAAGATGTGCATGGGAATATTGCATATAGTCAAAAGTAACACAGAGGAGTGAGTGAGTAAAATGACACCAATAATAATATTAACAAGAGCGCTCAGAGAGCAAAGACCTCCAACAAGGTGGAGTAATCCCCAAACTATATGGTGTTTCACCAAAAATGTGCATTCCATCAGGGCCAAGGCTATTGACGAATCTCACCAAGTTAAAGAGTTTTTTATTAAAAAATAAAGAAAAATCCTCCTGGATCTGCTCCCAGATTTAATGGTCTATTCCTTGAGTCATTCCTCACCAGTCATCAACAACTGGGTTTTGCCTAATCATACTAACAAACAAACAAAAAAATACCAATAAAAATAACCTCCTTGTTGGAGGTTAAGTTTTCAAACATGAGCACAGTATGTAGTATCATGCCACCATGATGCACCAAGTAATGGCAGGTTATCCGGATATGAAATATGAAAACAAAATAATTGAGGTACTGAAAAAAATTAAAACACTGACACTTTCTCACTATTCTCGTTGTTGGAACTTTGAGTAAATGCAAAAGATTTTCATTTTATAGCCGGGGTGGGGTTGGAACTGTGGTGCCTAAATATCTCAACCACTGATTGATGGTTTTGGATGGACCACCATGGAATTTGCTAGAAATATTTGTGGCCCCAAGGGGATAAATTAAAATAACTCTGATGACAGCCTGACGTTCCCTCTGGTGTGTAAAATTTCAAATGTTAGCACACCAACACATTAAACTAAGATGGTAAACACCAGCCTGTTAGCGTTGTCATTGTGAGCATGTAGCTCAAAGCACAACTATGGCAAAATACAGCCTCATACATCTGCTAGCATGGCTGCAGACTCTTGTTAATGAATGAGGCAACACGTGACCAGTTTATGAGCTGAAGGGAGATGCTAAAATTCTAACTAGAAGAGCTTTACTATCCTGTGGTGGTAGGTCTACTCCAGCTATATAAAGGATTTGTGTGCTTCCTGCTCCTCTGACTCAATGTTCACTGCACCTTCCTTCCTTTGTTTCCCCCGAGCTTGCAGGGGCAGGGTTGCTTCCCTCAGTTTCAGAGAGGGTGTAAAAGACAAACCGCTTTTTGCATGGTCTGAACACATTTTTAGACCATGCAAAAATGAATTCCTTCCGATATGTGAACAAAAAGTGTAGCACAGATTGAAAAATTGTGAAACTACTACAATGTGGAAGACTTGAAATTGTGGCTACACCACTTCACCCTCCGACAGCATATTTCCTTTATATGACCACGTGTAACTGAAAAAAAAATTGAATAACATAAAGGAGTGCAGGATTGGTGGACGCTATCTTCAGAGGTTATATGTTGGATTTTTGACTAAGTTGCAGCCGAAGTGAAATGCAATAAAGATCCCTAGGATGAGGTTCGATGGTCCCTGTGAGCAGCTTTCTATCAGCTTTGTATGTTTCTGTTCTCACTGTTCCTTATTCAATATTACTAAAATAATAATCATTTTACTATTAGAATATTACTAATCCATCTGTTATATCTATTGGGAAAAAAATTGATTGTGTTTTTGTTCATTTCTGCTGAATCTCAAATGTCAAGAGGATTTTAATCATCTGACAAAATTAGAGGAGGATTCAAGTGAACGTGAAGGCAGTAACAACTACGAATCTGCAATACAGTACAGACTAGGCCATTAACAGGTTCATTTAAACAGAAGGCACAGGGAACAGCATATGCAGTTTAGCTCAAATGGTAGGGAACAAGCCATCTGTTGGGTTTTAGTCAGGAGTCGAGCAGCAGAATTTTGAATAAGTTAACAGACCTTTAGGAAAAAGTATTGATATAAGGATCTCCCCCCTCTATTTACATCGAAGCCTGATTTAGCTTTTCAGCATCATGGATGGCTTGGGAATCACCACACCCTTACAATATTTAGATTTTGTAAATCATTTATTGCTAACAAGAAAAAAAAATCTTTTGATGTGTGATGGAAAGTTTAAATAGCAGTCTGTGTTGAAACTGAAATCTGTTACTTTAACTGAAGATTTTATCTAGAGCTATGGATACCGCTGCATCTTTTTTGGGCTGTTAGGATTAAGCTGAAATATTTGCTGTGGCGCATTTGTCGAGCAACAGACAATCATTCATAATTTTTATTGACTGCAGACATTGCAGCTGCAGTTTAAGACATTTGTTTCATTTGGCTCAACAAACGGGTTCTGCGTTCTGGTTCGTCAGTGCAGCTTTATACCTCACTGGCATCTGAATCAAGTCCGAATAAAATACTTCCTGGTATTTTGCTTATAAAATTAAGATATCATTTGGGCCTGTATTTACTGAAGACGTCAATGTCCAAGATTGGTTTCAAGAGACGCTGGAAAAGATTCAGAAAAAAAGTCCAAATCCCAATGAAGTAAACATTCAGAAAACAGTCAAAATTGAGCATCTTCGCCTTCAACAAAGTTGAATGGAAGCATATCTGTGTAGTTACTGCTGTGATATGCTGCATCATTTTTTCAGGCTGAGCAGGATCGTAGCATCTGCGGGTAAGTAATGTCATATTGTCGAGTGTGGCTTGCTTAAGCGGTGCTAGCACCAGCACCACCTTCTTCCTCTGCAGGTTATGGTGCACAAACCTGTGCTGAATGTGGTTATACGCCAGTTTATCGGTCCCACTTTACACCGTGGCTGTTTACAACATCTGGTCATTAGTGTGGGTAGAGGGGAGCTGCCACCTGCCAGATCTGCAAGAACTGCAGCCCCGGCCAGTGGTGGGTGGCTCCGTCACATCTTAGACCCAACGACTTTTTACATAAAAAAAAAAGTATTACTGGTGTTGACTAGCTATCAGAGCCCAACCGAGATATATATATATATATAAACACACACATATATCTTAAACATAATATTATTATCCCAGTCTCTTCCACAGTCTAATTAATTAAACTGGTATTAGATCTGTGGTATCAGCCAAAACCCAAAGACCATGTATCGTAATCGGACTAAAAATGACAATAGAGGCAATCCCTAGTTTTCTGTGGTCATTGATGAATTAAAACATAAAATATTATATATAAGGGTTTGCTACATTGCAGCCACAAAAAGACAATAACATGACATATAGCTCATTCTTATATCAATGTTGTTTCTTACTAATACATTAAAAGCACTGAATGTGAAGTATTTTTTCTCGCCATGAAGCAAAGTGCAGATCAAATCTTCCTGAGGGTTTAATCTATTGAAAGATGAACCGCAACAGACAAGTGTAAGCTGTACACACAAATGCCCCAACAGATCATCATATCACCATATGGGCGGTGGTGCCATTCAATCAAACACATCCACCAAGCAAGACTAAATTATATAGAAACCAATCAAGATGTGACAGGGTTTTACCAACACAGCCAGGCTGCCTGAACCACACACCAGCCAATGTGCACACACACGCGCGCACACACACACAGCTGTGTGCACATAAGGTGATTCAACCTAGCTGCAGAGAAAATCATTAATCAACAAGATTGATTTCTATGGTTGGATTGGTTTACAGTGAAAATAAACAGATATCCAGAGATAAAGATGGAGAGAAATAGATGCAGATAGACGGATTGATTAAACTCCCGATTTTAAGCCGTACATGCTAAATGCACATTGGCTGGCTTTGCAATTTCCACACTCAAGTTATAAAAATGCCAACTTTCTTGCAATTTGGAGAAGTGATGAAGTTACGGTGGTGGCCAATTGCAACAACTATTTATAGAACAGTAATGATTCAGTTTTAATGCATCTTAAAATGTCCTTGATTTAATCTACACTTTGAAATACAATCAAATTTATTTGATATGACAACTAAATGCACACAGACACTTTAGGGGAAATTATTATTAAGTTTAAAACATTTTGTTCATTCTTCTGATGCAAACGTGTCATTTGGTCACACATGGTCCATGCTTTTGTTTATTCTTTGTTCATGATTAGCTCTGATTGTATATGAACAGAGCAGGTGGTGGTATAAATGCTAATGTTGAGCATTCACTGCAGTGATGCCCGAGGCTCTCCACTGAAGTTAAAAAGTTAAAAATGTACTCAAGAGCAGGATATCTTCCCTTTTACTGCAGCGAGGGAGCAAATGCTGAGACACACTTCTTTATACTTCTTTTAAAATATTATCATAATGTTTGACTGACACATACAAGGAGCATAACGTGGAGTGTGTTTTAGTATGTGTTCCTTTTGAAATTAGGTGTAACGAAAACTATTAGACAAAGCTTAGACTACCGTTTTTGGCCACATTATGACTATTTATGGATATTTCATGAGCCATAGCTTTTCACTGTTTTTTCATCACATCGTAACTCAAAAATAAAGTTCTTCTTTACTAGACCTTTTACAATCAATAAAGTGTTGTTTTTTTTAAATCTTGTTTAACAGTCACTTACTGTCAGTTTTTGTATAAATGACTCAGGCTATAAATATAGGAATGAAATTTACTCCAATCACTTGTTTTAACTTTCGGTGAGAGGCTGCCTATTTATTTATGATTGAATATAAGTTGTCGAAAACTGCAAAATATGTGATTCAGAATCATCTGCGGTGCATCACTCTCGACTACCACTGCTGTTCCTCTAGACAGTTAAGTACCGACCGTCATTTGACAAGGTCTTTAATTCCCTTCATCTAAGCAGTTTTCCCTCTACTTCGGTGGGTTTTCCATGTCTGCGTGAGCACACACCCATGTCTGGAGCCTTAAAGCATCCTTGTGAATAATTACACAAGCGTAAGCAAATACCATTGTCATTAAATTCTTGCAAAAGAAAAAAGGTATTTTCAATCAGACCACAGATCCCTTTGCTTTTTGGCATATAGAGGCTTTGTGGGTGAAGTTCAGACTGCAAAGCAGAAAAGGATCTGTCCTTTTTTTTTGTCCACTTCTGACCAAATGGAGGAAATATGCCTCTGCACAACATGGCTCCACCAAGACTTTTCCCGCACTCTTCAACACTTTTCCCATATTATTTAGTAATATTTCCTGTCTGTTTTTTGACACCTGTGAGTTCAACCTCACGTTCCATCGCAACAAAGACGGATGTTACATAATCAGACATTCATACTGTATGTTTCCAGTTACATGCTGTTGTCACTCCTTTTCACACCTGAAAACCAACTCTTGTCTCCTCCTCCACCACCACCATCACCACTACGAACCATTACAGGGCACCAAGGACTGATTAAATAGCCTTTGGGCCTTTGGCACCATTTGTTTTTGGCTGGAGATTGAATGGGTTGTTTCAAGGTACAGGAATGTTTACATAACTAAAAGCTACCGATACAAAATTTTTGGGCAAGATTGTTTCTCACTTTGTAGTTAATGTTTTGACTGAACTAAACTACACACAGTGTTGCGTTGTGTTTGGGGTTTTCAATATACGGAGCCAGGGCTGCGCTAAAATTTTTTTTTTTTCCAGCCGCACACAGAATAGACAGCAAGCGGACGGTGAGAAAGTATTTGCTAAATTTGACAAAAAGTGTATTGCATTCAAACTGCTTACTGCCCCTGTATCTCTCAGTAGCTGTTGGTGTTTTTTTTGTGTGTGAAATAAAGAATCTGTTTGTCTTAATCATTTTCCCTTATGTCAGGCTTAGTTTTGGTACTGACATCTGGCCATTTATAGTGCTGGCAAGTAATGGCTGCTGGCTAAGGTTTAGCATAGTTCAAGCCATACCTTAGAGGGCTAAGCAGGGGTTTGTTCAAACAGACAGATATTCCAGCTCTAATTTGAGCTAAATCCTGAAAGATGCCAAATGTTTCCCAGTTTGAACGGAGCTGGCTGAGGTAAAAATAACTATATATTTATTGTACATAGATAATTTGTTTCAACAGGTTATTGTTTTAGACTATTTTTTTTCTGTCAAAAAGCAGCCAAACTGGAATATTTTGTACAAACATGTGTAAGAGACAAACTGGTGTACTTCACCCTCTCTGACACTCATGTGTCACTTTGTCACCTGACACGGTGAAAGACCCTATGTCATGTTCAACCTGGTTGATAAAATAAAAGACAAATAAAAAAAATATATACATCAGTCCGAAATATTTAACCCTCCTCCAACACAATATCACACACCTAACCCTGAACACGTGAGAATGGGGAAACAACAACAATCAATAAATGTACAATAATATTGAATCAACCTTCTCTGACACTTAAACTATACTACTCAAGCTATACAAAGGCAGCTATGCTGAGAAAATAAATGCAAAATTCTATTTTTGGCAACAAGATGCAGTTCACTTTGAACTTGCCCTTAATGGAAGGAAATGTGATACAGAACCTCTTCTACTCTTTTCCTCACTGTGGTGTCAATCACTGTGCCATCCCCACAAGTGTATAATACAACAATAAATATGTTTATGGCAAGACATAACATTTGACTGTAAATATGTCTTGCCAACACACTAACAAATGGGTATGCCAGTTGAGCACCATATGCAACTAATTATGAACTCTTTTTTGTGTGTTTTAACAAGAAAGTGAGGGAGGCGAGGAGAGAGAAAGGAGGAGACAATACAGTTAATCTTTAGGCGTAATGTTAGCAGTACCTGCAATGTCTCACTAGTGCATTCATACACAAAAGAAAAAGGTCAGAGGAGCAGGATGAAGAACGCAGTAACCCTACACTTAAGTTAACAAACGACACAGCATGCAAGAAAGATGTTGTAGGAAACCAAATCTAACCAACATCAATTATTTTATATGTAGGTACTGTTTCAGATTTACCCTGACTACGTTCCAAGTGTTGCTCCACCTCAACAAGAACACTTTGTTCTTGTGTTTAATCACTGGTACTGGCAGAGAGTGCGCAGTGGTTATGAAATGCGGCCAAACATTTCAGGGAATGCGTCAGTAATGGATAAAAGCTTAGCACACTGGTTCAAATTTACTTGTTGGGTTCCATCTGACTCCCATGTGCAACAGTCGAACGTTAATGATATTACAAACTCAAATTTGAGAGTTCTTCTTTGGTGGCTGACCAAGTTATCCTTGGTCTTAAGAAACAAAAGACTTAAGGGTGAGCAATAAATCAATGCAGACCTCGTTTCCCCTGGGCTATTCAGCCACTTGGGGTGTAAAACGCTCAAAGGCAATGAGCACTTGAAAGTCTGGAGCTGCGGTCAGATTCTGCCCAGCAATTATCCTGTCTGCGTGCCTCCTAAACACTGCATACCAGATATGTTTGGGCCTCTTCAGCAACAGTCGCAGTTATGGAGACACAGATGCTAATGACACCATATTTTCAGAGCTGCAGAGACAGAGGGCCTCTGGCCATCACCTCCAAAACACATGCCACACAGCCTGCACCACCCACACCACACAGACCTGTTATTGATGACGACTGACTGCTCTCCTCTTCACTCGACTCAGAGTGGCTGCCAAAGGCAACAAAGCAGTAAATACAACTTGTCAAGGTAATGCAACTTAATCATAACTGCTTATCTGTTATCCACACTTGTCTTGTTAGGGAGGATAGATATCCTATAAAGATGTGTTCATTTATTGACACATTCTATCTTCGCCCTGGTACAGTTGTGCCGTCTAAGACTGTGTTTCCTTTTTTGGGCTGCCCGCCCAGTAAGGAGCAGACTGACTAGCACCTGTCACATGGATTGATGTGTCCAGCTGGTGAGCAAGAGGTGGGCCAAGACACACAGGAGCAGGGGCAGCGAACATTAAATCTGATGGCCAAGATGAGAGGGGTGTGGTTGAGACCCAAGCAAAAGGTTTGAAGGTGATAGAGAGATGAGGTAAGAAAGAGGGATGGAAGGGAGGGAGGGGTGGATCACGGTCGGAGAAGGTGACAGGAAGTGCCTCTACCTTGGATACCTTCAAGGTGACTCAGTATGACAGAACATTCCCATGGGTTTACTACTGCAAGGAGGGATAGACCGAGAGGGAGAGAAAGAATTTCAAGGTGCAAAAGCCCTTTGCAGATGTCCAAATACGCAGTAAATCACTCTGAGGACCTGAGGGTGCTAAAATGCTTTTTGACTGAATCTGTCTCCCAGCCCAGCGGCTCCACGATGACTAAAACATTAACAGGAGTCTTCAGGGTAGCGGCAGCAGCCCACCCATCCCCCACCAGAGCCTGCACGATCCCTGTGCAAACATAAGGCGAAAAACCAAAATGGCGCCCATTCAGTCTGAAACCAAGAGAATGCTCGACTGGAAAATAGGCTTGTACACAATCTATCTATTTAGCTGTGTGTCCCCATTCCCATGAGTCATAAAGTTCTCCCTGGCATTTGAGTAGAGAGGCCTGTGTGTCGAGTTACAGGTGTTCTTTTAAACATGGCTGACTCGGAGAAAGAAAAAAAAAGTTTTATGACTTTTCTTCCACGGAGGATTGAGGAAACAGAAGTGACACTGGGCTTAAAAAAAAAAAGTTTAAACCTAGTATGTAATCATCTTTATAGCACAATAACAAATAAGCATACACAGCGTGCTATGCAGCCATACTTCTGCAATCAGCATAGTTTTCTGCAAACAGCAGCCGAGCAAAAGCAGCAAACGTTTAATAAAACTGACAGACAGTGCTGAGAGGGAGGAAACAAATTACTTGCGAGTAAAAAACAAACACCAATATTTCATTTTATTATGTTCTATTATAAACAAATAAAGAAGCATTACAATGTATATAAATAATTATATAGAACTGACGCCGTTTTCAAACCTTCATCATTAGTGGCCTGGAATCATTACTCGATTTTTACCTTCTTTGGTTTAGAATAAAGGGGGAAAAACAAAACCATTCTGTGAGCGTTCGGTAAGAAGTTTAGTGCGGCACCATTATTCAAAGGTGCAATAACATTAATGTATCTATTTCTTATTGCTCATAAATGGGGCGAGTAGTGAAATGAGTAGTAGTGAAATGAATGAGATTCTTTCAATAGTTTTATGGCTACAAAATTACAACTCCACATTTTGAATTCATTGAACTGTAACCGGCAAGCTTACTTTGGAGAGTGAATAAATGTTCTTTTTATGTGCACTGTTTAAACTTTTTGAATGCTTTAACATTAATGTGTTATAGTCTTAACACTGCTTTTTTTTCCCAGACATCGTCCTATAGATAATATCATCTTCACTCCATCCCTCATTTTGCCTCATTTGACCTCCAAATGAAAATGACTGATATGATTTAATGCTAATGAAGAGAACATTAATAGGGGATATAATCCAGTGAGTGCTTATAATTAAAGCAGGGCTTCACAGACAGAACTATATCCACGACTCAACATGATTTAAATACAGTTAGTGGTTCTAATCTTAGCAATTATTCACATCACATTACACAGATATGCTTAATTGGAAATTTGCTTTAAATGTCTTCTGATGGAAAGAAAGAAACAGCATTATTGCCACAAAGGGAGAAAAGGAGATGTGCTGAGGAAGGACTATCTGTGGCTCGCCCTCACCCTCCCTCCCTCCCTCCCTCTCTCTCTCTGCCTGGATGTGTGTGCTCGACTGCCCCCTTTCAGATGCAGCTGTCTCTGCACTAACATTTCATCATAGAAGAAAACCACTCCCTGCAACAGAACACCACACAAGTACCTCATGTGCTCATATTGGTCATCTTTGTTTTCACCCAGTCATTTGTGCCATCTGCATTGCTTGGGGTTCATGTCAATGAGAGACAGCTACATTGTCTGATGATCCGGTTTGCATTCAGGGAGCTCTGCATTGGAAACTCCCGGAGGTTTAACACTTCTTCAAAATCTTTTAGAAACATTAATCAGAAGAATTGAGCTTCAGATCATTGGAATTATAGTTTAGCAAAAAATGCACACTCTTCAGTGAAGCTTCAAAGAATTACACGCTTAAACTAACTGCAACCCTAAACAAATGAGATTGAAACAATTATAAAAAATAAAAAAAACTTCCTGGTCTTTAGCTTTATGCATTAAAATCATCGTTCCCCTACTACAGATCAGGACCCCTTGAGGGGGTCTAAATACACATAGGTGTGGGTCACCAAATGTTTTCCACAATGAAATTTGAAATAATTAAATATTGTTACAAAAGTTGTTTTTTTTAATACATGTTTTAATGTATATAAATAGTATTCAAATTCAAAATAAAACCATTAAAAAAAAATGTGTCATCAGCCTTCTGATTCCATATGTCCCCACATGACCCCTACAGAAATTATGACCGATTAGTGGTAGCATCGATTGCAGCAAATTAATTTACAACCTCACGAGAAAACATTGCAACATGTGCACGTAGGTGATTGTTTTTGTAAACTAGCTCAAATCAATACCCATTTGTATGCTTCAAACAACTACAGGGACAATGGACGTCCAAAGTCTTTTTATGTTAAGGAATCTGGGGATGAAAAATTTGGGAAATATTACAGTAATCCACCACCATGCGGCTGAAATCAAAGCCTGTCCTTTTTATTTCGATTCTCTGGCAGTGGTTGAAAGTAAAAAAAATATATATTTATATATATATATAGATGCTCAGCAGCTTTGGGCTGTTAAAATGATTACATATGCATAGAGCACTCTTTCAATCTGAGCCAGGAACCAGTGAGTATTAACTGTGCACGAGGGGAACAACATACAACTTTAGCTTTAAAGCAGCAACACCACAAGAAACCAATCGGAAACATTTAATGTGTAAAAAGAAAAGTGCCTGTCAAATGATCAAATATAAAGCTAAGTATGAGCATGCACATTAATACTTAGTTGTTTTTAAAAATGAATCGCACTCGAGGTAGAAAAGCTTAAACACAGTTGGATGGTATATCTCTGTGACAGTCCATTTAACATAAAGCCTGCATGCTCACTGGCACACTAGCTGTAATGCAGTAAAACTACCCTCTGTCACAAACAACATGCTGTGTGACTGAACTGCAGAGTAGCCCACCAAAAAAACGATGCTGTGGCAATGGATACTGCATTACAGTACCTCGGCCCAACTATAGGTGGCAGCACAGCCCCTGACACAAGACTGCCAACCGTGATCACCAACCAGAGCATCTTAAAATGTCTCAACATAAAGCACCCGCACCACAGAGAACCGCTGTAGGTAATCAGTAACTTTGTGAATGGAGCCAGAGTTGTGGGAGTCCTGCATAAACCGTATAACTTCATAAACTCATCAGAACCAGAACCACTATAGCTGTACATAAATACTCCACACCATATCCTTGTCACCATCTTAAGTGAGAAAATACAGCATTGCCACTTTTCACTCCTGGAGGAGTGCTTTGTTCTCACTAACACCTTTCTCTGATAAATGACAGGGCTGAGGGCAAAAATATACCAAAGGGGCCACTGCAGATGAACATGCACCACCGCATCTATTTCACAGTGCTTAAGGTCCGCTCAGTGCAGAGTGACATCACTCAACCGAGACCACTGGAGCAGAACCGTAGCCTGTAAGGCTATTCAAATTAATTAACAAATGACCTTAGATTAAAGGGGGAGTCACAGATCAGACAATGGAGGCATTTATCAATTCAATAGGCAAGGGTAATCTCACATGATGCCGCAATATAATTTCTGTGCTCCAAGCCCACACTCCCTTACACACTGATGTGCATAAGGCACACATTGTACTATACACAAGTTAATATAAAAACAGCTATAGGGTGTAGAATAATTTACTTTCCTCTAGCAGCCATTTCAATGAAAACTCAACTCATATTAAAATGCCTTTGGATATAAAAGCGTCGCTTGTTGGCGGGGTTTTCGGTGAGGAAAATTTCCACAGTAAAGAAGCAACAAAGAATCCTGTCACAGTGCTGTCCGATAAAATGTGAAATAAGCTGCTCACCAGATTGTATTTTCTTTATTTCAACAACAGACTATATCTGAACCATCTAACAGAGACAAGTCAATCTAAAGGTTCACTAATACAGTTCCATGGACAGGGGATAAATCCCTGGTGGGCAACAAAAAAAAGGCAGATCAATAAAGACAGCATGTAAACAAACCGCAGTGGAAATGAAGTTGAGATGGATGGAGAGTGGGACGGTGAGGGTGACCAGCAGTGTTTCAAATAAAGCACATGGCGAAGAACTGAAAGAAAGAATAAAAGGGCAGAAAGCCAGGGGTACTGTCAGGGTGAAGAGCAGTGGGAGTGAAAATGAGGAGAGGGAGATGCACGGCCATGAAGGAGAGCAAGGGACGGAGAACGGGGAGGAAGAGAGCGCATGAGGGAGATGGGGGAAGCGAGAAATTGAGGGAGAGAGAAAAACGGTAGTGTAGAAGTGATTTATGCTAGTTGTATAATTTTCTACAACGCTGCTCCCCCCCTTCTTCTTCCCTACGGCTCTCCTTTCCTCCTCCATATCCCACCAGGGTGTGCTCCTCCTCACTGTCACACCGAGGAACAGTCCCTGGCCACACCAGCTAGTGATTAAGATTCTGCCGTGATGCGACTGCAGCACTTCGCAAATGGAAGACTGGACATAATTTCCCTAAAATGCTGTTTTTTATCACCTATTTCCCCTTCATCAGCTTGCCGCACACGATTGATAGCTGATGGCACCTCTGACAACTTAACGTTTTTATGACTAGATTTATGGGCTATCTGCTCCTCTCCTTTTACAGCTGAAACTCTGTAAAAATGCTTATTTCTCAGATAAGGAGAGGGAGGGTGTGTGTCTATGTGTATGGAATGGTGTCACACCCAGCTAAATGTATGTATGTATGAGAGAGCAGGGCCCACTTCACTGCATTGCAGTCCAGATCTGTGCAGGGCTTCCAGGGCTTTATTGCTACTCTGAGACTGAAATTACCTCTGCATAGCACCATGGATTAAATAATACTTCTCAGGGAGCATACCATCCACTTCTCATCGACTCCTTAGAAGCAAATATTTGCCCCCATACTCTTTCTAGGAAATAATAAACATATAAACACAAACGGGAGAATTTCCCTTCCCAGAAATAGGCATATTTAGGCATTATTTTATCATTATCTTATTTTGAAACCTTGAAGCAAAAACATCTCACTACATATTTGCCCTTTGAAGAAATGGTAAAAATATAGAACAAGAGCATCACTCAGGTTAAAACAAGTTTGGATAATTGCAGTGACGTTAAGGTTAGGTGAGGTTTGACGGCAGCGAACACCTGAGTGCAAACTACCTCGTTTAGTTTTAGTGTGTGTGTGTATGTGTCCGCACATGTTGATGGAAGCGAGGCGCCGAATGTTCACACCTGACATTGACGTGCATCTCTGGTGATCCGATCACAAGTGGACAGCCCTACACATACGTGTGTAAATGCGCCAGAGAGGCCCCGAGCACACATTGAGATCCGATCGTTCGGACCACATTGGGGGGTTTTCCTTGCCGCATATGGCCACATTCTTTTGGTAGGGTGTACGAGAACGTCTCTTTGCACCAAGCGGACGGACGGCCTACTCAACTGAAGTCCTTTAGAGGAAGTACGCACCCATTCGTACCCTTTCACTTGGCTCGCAAAATAGCATCATCTGGCTTTGTCCAGGACAACTTCAAACTTCAAAAAGAGTGGGTCGAACATTTAGGGAGATTTGGTTTGCCTGGAACATTTGTTCTTCTTCTTCTTTTAAATTCAAGCAGACTAGACACTAGAAAGTGCATTGCTGCCACCTGCCAGTTGAACCTAATTTGGTCTAAGCAAAAGGAAATAATGAATGTGTTTATTTGTTTGTGATTGGATCACCCAAGATGCATGTTAAGATAAGATAAGATAAGATGTCCCACGTGGTCGTTACAGTAGCACAGTGGACAGAATATAGCATAAATAGGCGAATATAGAAAGAAATTTTAAGAAATTTTAAAAAGCCATTTGTATGTAAAAAAATATAACAAAATATAAAAACATAAATACAGAGCAGTAGCAATAGTTTCACATGGAGAATGAATAATGATAGGTATGAACAGGGCATGAGGTTTTCGGGGTACTGGGAGCTTGCTGGACTTACTGGGCTGCAGTGGAAGTGTGTGGCCACAGCAGGTTCCCCTCCCTCCTTCCCTCCCACCCTCCCTGCATGGTCAGATTTACAGCCCGGACAGGCTCCCAGTTAGCCTTCTCTTCTCCTCCACTGATGAGCCTGGCAGATCCCAGACAGATGCCCTGGGGGACTGGAGTGTGACAGGGAATGGGGGAAGGGAGCAATGAGGATGAAGGAAAAGGGGGGAGAGGGAAGGAGAGAGATGAAGAGTAGGGAGGTGAGAGAAGGAGAGAGAACCAGTCTGATGAGATCAGTGATTCATAGACAGCCAGGAGGACACACCCTGGAATGGGGTAATACCACACATGTTTTAACTGGGCTGGCCCATAACTCATTAGGTTTACCAAGGCTACAAGGAGCACCTTAGGAGAGAGGCCCCAGAAATCATCTCTGCATGTTGCTAGATGCAGCCAATATAAGGAGGGAGATTAATATTCAAGACTACAGTGTGCTTGACTTTAGTGGAGAGAACAGAGAAAAACCAGCACATTTGATGTCTGCATTTTTCCACGTCAGGTCACAGGTTGCTCTGAATTTTCCACACCTCCTTCTTTTTCTTAGTACTGTGGCTGCATCTGAGGGTGTCAGTGGAAATTTAATGACCTGGAATATGTAACTGGAAAGCCTACAGCGCTAATGTGCTCAAATACAGCCATCTTCCCAGCATGGGGCTAACATCATCCAGAATACCATTGTACCTTATACACATACTAGTCACTGTGCACTACATGAGAAAAGCAGGCTGGTCCTCACGAGCAAGGAGGATTATTACACACCATCATCTTTGATAATAATAAAAGTCTTTGAATAAGGCCGCCTTCTTTAACATCTCTCTTCAAATTTAAAGCTACGAGACAAACATTAAGGAATAGATCATCCAATTCTGGAAAACTGCGGTCAAATAATATGCTTCAAATAATATGATTTCTTTCTTTAAGAGGTCTGTGTTAATGTTATCGTGTGTTTCTGTTATCTCTTTGTTTATATCTTCTGCTGTACTCAGGTCTTTCCTCCAAAATAAATATTCATCATAATGAGATTATCAGATTAAATAAAGGTTATATACAAGTCTGCATAAGTGTACTAACACATTTTTCTCATTCTTCACTGCAGAGTATAGGATTGTCCTGAATTCCATTTTGTGGCTTAGAAGTTTCAGTGAGAATTACGTGCAAAGAATCTAAGATGGGGGTGGGCAAAAGTGGTAGTGGTGAAAAATCTGACTTCAAAGTTATATTTTGTTAGCATACAGGTAAGTCACATAGTAGAAAATGTTCAAAGAAGCAAGACAGCACAGATGTTACTTACAGTTTTCAGTTAATTTAACAAACTTGCAATAGATTCAAAATACTGGGGGGTCATCTATGTAATAATCAGATAATTATCTTAAATAGTTGTAGTAATCAAATAATTTGGAATTATCCCGCTTTTTCTACATCTTGATAGCTTAGTTTAACTTTTAAGATGTGATCACGTGTCACTGTCCAAGTGTCGGAGCTCACAACGTGTCTGCTCTAAATGTCCTTGTCCGCAGAATAACCAGTAATAAATAACGTTAATGAATTCTGAATAATGCTGGATTACAATTTAATATTTTATTGGGCATTTGGAATTTTTTGTGGTGCAATGGCCAAAGCCTCGAAGCTAGAGGGACAGCTGCTGGACAGCTTAATTGCTCTGATTAAGCCCAGTAATTGCCGTTTGCTTTCTCTGTCTTGAGGTTTATAAGGGTGGAATGACCAGGTATGGTTTGATTGTGCATGAGCAGATAAATTAGGGGGTATTTCTGTTGCACACTGGATGACAAAGTGAAATTCTTTATTTCCATTTTCTGAAAGGAAGGCTAGATTATGCATTGAAGACCAGAGGTAAATAGTGAAGAAGGCCATTCCACTCAGCACCTGGGAGGTCCCGCATGACTATACTGCATCACTTTTCCGAACACAGCACCGACCTGTTGACATCATAGTGTGAAATTCTGGACACGTGAAGTATTGGAACTAATACAGAACTACCAGGTAAAAACATGACCTCAGTGCAGTAACCGGCTCTTCATCATCTAAATACAATTTAATAGAAGCCTATTAATCACATAAAGTAAAAATGTAAAAAGAAATGGCCGCTTCTAAAAGGCCACAAACTGAGTTATCCATTGAAAAATGGTCTCTTTCTGATTAAGCAATCACATTGCAAGCATAGGCTGCCCAGATTTCATAAATCACTTCAAACATACATGGCATTTGATTAAAGCCCATTAGCAATGAGCAACAGTGTGTGTATGATGTGCATGTCAGGAGGCATGTGCATGCGTCTCATCTCACATTTTCCATGGTCTTTAGGATGTTCGTTATTAGTGTGAATATTAATGCAACCAGAAAGGGGGAAGAAAAATGAAAAAGGAATTTGGAAGAGCTTTTTAAAAGGTCCCATTTCATCAGAATCGTTATTTTTTTGCGGTTCTCTGAAGGCTCGTAACTGGCGGTCTATGAAGAGAGACATGCCGCAGTGGGGCTTAATTTAAAACCAGAAAGGTCACTGCGCTAAGAAAGGTCCTCGGCTCAGCCAAAAATATAAAATGAGGAGGAGAAAAAGAAAGCAATGGGGGAGGAGGAGTGGGCCAAGAAAGCGAGCAGAATGAAAGGAGATCAGAGGATGCCGATCGGGAAGGGGGGACCCAAGCGGGAGGAAACACATTCAAGTAATCTGGAAAGACACTGTTATAGAAGGGAGTCCGAAAAATGGAAAAACACTGAGGAAAGAAGAAAAACTGAGAGAGAGGATAATGAAGCGAGTTTCAATTGAACTGGAACAGGCCGAGCATCAAAACAGATGCAAGAGGTTTTTTGTTTACTTTAATGGTGCTTTTGCAAGTAGTTTGTTATAATGGCCGACAATTTCAGGGGAAAACACTGCATCAACACACAGTGAAAGATTGCCAATCTGTCCAACAATCTGTGTTGGCAGAAACACAACCCTCCCCGAGCCTTTTCTGAATTGGACTCCCTGTGCTTGATACTGGACCATAGTCCTAATGGTCAGAGAAACTGCAACTCTCCCGAGATCCGTCTGTCTGCCAGTGATGATGACCACTTGATTTGGCAGAGAAATGCGTGTCATGTGTTGGACTTGGCCTTGTTAACAATAGTAAACCATTCGGCAATGAATTTGCCCTCCCCCAACTATACCGACATTCCACCAACTAACGTCCCTGCCTTCAATCACTTGTTATCTATCAGCTCACTTTAATTGTCCGCTGGGTTTTTGACTGCACCACATTACATAAAAGCACACAGGAGCCTCATGGCAGCAGCATGACAGCCTCTGATGTAAAGCCTCACGCTTTGCACAGATAAGACGGGTTCAATTTTAATGTTGCTAGCACACAGAGACGCACCAGGCTCACTTGTAAAACAGAATGCCCTGTTCGCTTGTAAACGCAGTTGCCCAAGAGGGAGAAAGAGGTGGGGGTTGGGCCGGCTAGCGGGAGGGGTGCCTAAATTAAAAAGAGGATAGGAATTCCACTTGTCCAGTTTCTGCAATCCATTCAGCGGATCAATTTCTTCTCTCAAATTCCCAATCCATTCCCCATCTCTTTTAAAAACTAATACCCAATTCCAATCACAACCGCAGTAAAGCCTATCTTGTAAAAGGTCATCCTGTGACCTCTGAGTTCTCTAAATTGGATGTTGGTAGGCCCACTTTCCTTTGAAATATTGTACGGCCCGATATAAAAACTGCCCTGTGCACAATCACGTCACCAGTGGGACTTGCATCCATCCCATCAGTAGGTGTTCATGTCGATGTGAAGTGTCACAGCACAGAGAGTTTAACAACATATCGGTTGTCTGTGTTGAGGTAAACGGGAACCAGAAGTAGAGCATTGGGCCCAGAAAAAAAAAAAAGGGGATAGGTGTATCTGTTTGTGTGCATATGCGCTTGCCATAGGCAGCATGCAGGCATATAGTGGAGCATCTCCCCTGCAGCCAGCCAAGGGAACTGATCAGATGGACGATCAAACACTAATCATTCCCTCACGGCCCACACTGAGTAAAGCTGTCATTAATTTTGCGGAATTACATCAAATCTGAGACATTCTTTATGTGGCCCACGGCCTGTAGACAGTTATACGACAGGGACTGCTGCGCTAAGCAGATGGGGCAGCTTGGCCGTGCATACTAAATACCACCGTCCCCCATTTCTCCATCTCCGCCCTCCCAACACTCTGCCCTCCTTCCAGGCACTCTGCTCCCACTCCCCCTTTCTTTGTTTTCTACCCTTCGAATGCCTTTCCTGCACTATATGGTCACAGGCGTCACTGATTACCTGACTCATCCCACAGTGACAGGCAGTATTTTACTCCAAAATGCTCATTCTGCTTTGAATGACGCCTTGGTAGAAATAAAAAATTTATAAAAAACTGCATTTACTGGTATTCTAAATACTCTATTCCCAAACAAATCACACATTAATTCAGTGTGATGAGGAAATAAATTGTTTACTGACATAAATCTTTTATGTTTGTCTCTTGGATGTTGACAACTCTAACACCTTACTTTGCTATACACAACAGAAGGTCATAATCCCATTTGAGGTTTCCTTGGCAACTGATTACTGCTGAAGGCAAGCTGCAATTTATGACTAGTGACACATACCTGCCATTCCCTTTGAATGAGACATGTGGTAAGCTATATTCAGACAGACCACCTCAGGTAATAAAACTGCAGTAGCACTCAGGGGCTATACCATTTTCTTATATTGAGAGGAATTCCAAGCCAGGTTGCTAGAAATCAGCAGACGACAGGGATTACATTGGTGTGGAATAGTTCCACGACCAATAAATAAACAGCATGCCGAGGCATTTCTGCCAGAACAGTTGATAGTGGGGGGTTTTCTTAACCCAATGCTAAAAAGTGTTGATATCCATGCAGATTACACTTTCCCAAAAAGAAAAAAGTGTAGTGTCAGATGGTGTGTGTGTGTGTGTGTGTGTGTGTGTGTGTGTGTGTGTGTGTGTGTGTGTGTGTGTGTGTGTTGTGTAGTTGTTGGGAGTGGGGGTGGGGCTAGGGGGGGTTATGACAGACAGAGGAGCCATAACAGCAGGCAGCCAGGTCAAGATCAAGCAGTTTCATGGACAATCCACTTTCAGTCTAGTCTCTATTAGTGTGAAGGCTCACATTCCTGCTGCTCTGTCATCTTCTAACTTCGCACACCAGTGACGCTCCAAAGTCAAGGCTATCTGGGGTCTGTCATGTCCTCTGGAATAACAGAGCCACAAAAAAAAACACCAACCAATTGGCAAAACCAGTACAAAGACAGTTGGAAAACAGAGTATATAAATAAATTCATTAAAGGATCTTTTATATTCGTGCATATTTGGCTGTTCATAGCAGTTAATTAAAACCATGATAAAAGCAAACAGAAGGAAGGGACCAATTTTAAATCCCATGGCCGCTACAGTTGCAACAAAACCTAATTAAGAACTTTTTTTAACATTTCCATTCCCTAATATTCGAGCTTAAAACACACATGTAAACAATGGCTAGTGAATAAGATAGTCATTGCAGTACAACCTATTTCATTATCCCACTGCATAGAGAGCCACTACCAGCACCACTTTGCTCACACAAGCTCAGCACACTATTAATCCACTTAAACACAATTTATTGGGTCTCCACATCGACTGTCCGTCGGCATAAAATTACATGAAGCGTCCTTATAGCGTCTTCAACAGGCTAAATTAGCCAAACTGGACTTACTAATTGAGGAGGATTAAAGCACTGTGTGACTGGATTGTCTCTTCAATGAGCAGAGATAAATAAGCAGGCTACAGGCAGTAGGAGAACATCACTAACTGTAATAATATGGGGTGAATATTAATTAAGCTGCAGTTGCTGAGGATGATAACCTTAAATCTTAAATACTGACTTTCATTTCCACTTCTATGATTTTGGTTTTTTGTGATTGCGAGCAGCCAATTGCCTAATGCTAAGCGTACTACAATTTAAATACCCTTAATAATCATTTTAAATTCTGATTTTAATTTAGACATTGCATTTGACTACAAAGACAATTTAAATGTACATCTTATTTTAAAACAGACAATTTGTGTGTGTTTGGTCCGATGCAGATCATTTGATAATTGACCGTAATACACTCCACAACGTCCGAGATGTTTTCCTCACGTGGGAGTGTTATGTACCAACTTAGCCATTCATGTCATATTGTAATATATATATATATATATATATATATATATATATATATATATATATATATATATATATATATATATATATATATATATATATATATATATAATAGGCTTAATTGAGGAAAGTTTGAGAGGACGTCAGCTCTCAAACTTTCATTTATTCTATTTCAGATCTTATTCTACAGAACAATCAACTAGTATATTCCTTCTTATGCCTCTCCTGCATTATGTAAATACTTCACACAGCCACGGAACAGTCTCGGGAAGCTGAAGAGCATGCACTGTGTGTTTTAGAAGGGCTTATGGATACATGTGGCAAACATGAATGCAAAGCAATGGGTTTTCAAGATGGTATACTGCCATCTGCTGTCCACCACCGATACATCACGCTGGTTCTTTCATAGCAAATGTCTGCAAAGTGACTGTTTCGTTATAGTTAGCATTGGCCTGTTTTATTTTACATGCAGTGGTTGATTTGAACAACAACAATCTCCTCTCTGTATCCTGCACATTACCTGTATAATTTTACATTTTCTATATACACTCTAATTTTTGGTAATTGCTTGATTTGATGTCCTGCAGGAATACTGAGTTATCCGTATAAACTTTGTTGAGGAAACTCCAGCTAGAGACCAGATTTTTTTTTTTAAGCTAGCCCTATACATCTATGACAGACCAAGTAGGAGATGTGAAGCGTCTCTCAAACCAGCTGTCACAATGGGGCACATACCGAAAAGTAGGACTACTGGATTATTTGGGGGAACTTTTCAAAATAGAACTCAAAATTCCCCATTAAATGTGGACTGATGTCAAAATATCTGGTCTGTAGCTGGAGTCTCCTCAACAAAGTATATACAGATAACTCAAATCAACCAATAATCAAAGATTACAATATATAGAAAATGTAAAATTGTACAGGTTATGTGCAGGATACAGAGAGGAGATTGTTGTTGTTCAAACTGACCACTGCATGAAAAATAAAACATAAAGGCCAAGGCTGACTATAACAAAACAGTCACTATGCAAACATTTGCTACAGATTCTTCTTTCGACTATCGAAAAAGAAAACCACAGCTGCAAAGCGAACAAGGGTCAAATTACTCTCACACTCTCTCCACGCGTCTGCTGACCGTTGTTTTTCTCATCGCACGCACGCGATACGGACACCTTACTGGTCCGTGTGCACATCACCGCCGGACACCCGGTTGGGCGCTGAGCTCCGACATCCGATGAGAAAAACAACGGCGGTCGATGACGAGCGCCGTATTACGTGCGGCGCGACCTCTTCGCTGCTCCGCAGTGTATTCTGGGATTGCAGTTTACAGCGCGGCGCCGCGACACTCGTTCCCTCGACGCGCCGAACGACAGCTCCCACAATGCACCGCTGCAGAGCGAGGGCTGTCATGCTCGTGTTTTGCTTTGGCTTTTTGTTATTGTTTCGGGTTAGTGGAGCAACTGAGCCCGAGGAGGAAAAGCTCCACTGTGTCGCTCTTGCGATTTTGACGTTTCCTCGCGCTCTTAAAAAAATCCAGTATCGGATAAGAGAGGCGGCTCGTGTGCACTGTTTTCACAGAGAGGTGGTTACAGTAAAAAACAAAAAAAAAAATAAGGTAAGCGAGAGGCTCAGCGACGGTGGAGATGATGTGCGCAGATGTCTTCTGTAGTCAACAAAAGAGAGTATTGTCTTCCGCGACGCGCACGCGCATCACATTTAACAACAACGGTGATTGATGGTGATAATTGACCGGTGCGGGTTCACGTCTAGCCGCATTGCCTTCGATTACACGACTGTCTTCAGGTCGACTTGCACGACACGTCGGTGTGTCGACATGTGCTGCTGTTGGGCCTCAAAGCCTCGTGCCGAGTAACGTGAACCCCTCGCCAAGCTACTGTTTTATTTCCGTCACTGCTCAGAGGTTTTTTTGACGTCATCTATCGACTGTTCTGCAACGTTCAACGTAGAAAAGTTTCTCCTCTCATACTTCAGTTTAGTAAGTCTTACTGTTACTAAACTAAAGTAGGTGTTAGTAGAGTTTTCTACTAAAGTCTAACCTCATTGACTTATGACTACCAGAGGGAAGAAAATATTTGGTTGACTATAAAGTTGTCAAATAGGTATTAAGTACTCTGTGTTTTTTCCATACACATGTTGTCATATTGGTGTGCTCTTTTATGCGTTCCCTTTGCCCCAAGTAATTGTTTACATGCGTCTGTGGGGAAAAATGTGAATTCCTGCCTGCCAGGGAACATCCACTTTACTTTAGGGCACACAGGGCCGGTGCTGGAGTCAATACCCAACACAATGCTAAATTAATAAATAATGCTTTCTGTAATTTACACATCTCCAAGTGGTGGGTTTAACTACCGGCAGGAATTCCTGAAAATTAATGCTGGACATCTGTCAGCGAAATTTGAGCACCCGCACGCCGGAGGACCCCGGGGCACCTCGTGCCGCATGTTTACACGTGACAGTGTACAATAGTAAATAATTCTGAAGATGACAGAAATAGCCAGAGTGACAAACATTCAATATGCCATGCTGCTCAAAGGCCACGTTGCCACTGAGGTTCAGGTGTCCTTTCCTTAAGAGAGCACTCAGTCAGGAGATCTTCTTACACTGAACAAATATTCACAGACTGCTAGCTCTCCCTCTCTCTCGTTTGTTCTCCAGCAGTCCCCTCTTACCTACTTCACAATTAGCTCATCCTACCACGCATGTCAGTCTCTATCTTGGACTTGTATGAAGCATCTTAAGAAGACAACAACATTTTCAACATTGCGTTTTTTTTTCTATTTTCGGTAGGTGCAAAATAGCCTGCCTTTGTTTCGTGTTGCCATGGACAAGGACTGGCGAGTGGAGTTCAGGAACGTGGGCTGCAGTTACTTCCCTCAGAGCAGAGTCGATTGCCACTACACACTGAGCTCTTTGCACAACTGGGCCAGCAATGACTGGATAGGGCTCTTCAAGGTATTGTTAGCCTGATGACTGCCACAAATATCAAGTAAATATAGAGCAATTGCAAAATAACAGCGTGGGCATGTTTTTTTTCCCCCCCACAGGTGGGATGGTCATCACTCAAGGACTACCACACATTCGTTTGGGCACTTGCCCCGACCGACTATCAAGAGGGCACAGATGTCAACTGCTGTGTACATTTCCAGGGTACCGCTGCCCTTGTTTTCTAACTGTATTTTATTTCCCATAGTTAGCCAGAATCATTACAGTACACTGGTTAGATTCGCACATAAACCCCTTCAGCAGGAGAATGATGTTTCTGTAAATTGAATTGCTATGTTGTGCAAAGGGCAAAACAGTTGTTCAAATGTTCAAACAGTATTTTCACTGATGTTAAAGGAAAAAAACATCCCGTGCTCAAGACAAATATCTCTCTCAGCTCCCTTAAACACAGACACGGTCTGTGTCATGGTTTGAATAAATTTCTTTAGTAAGCAGGAGGTTGAGTAATGAAGATGACAAAGACAATGGTTGAAAGCCTGCTCTTGCTACCACTACTCACTGGCAAATACCTTGCACACTCTGTCCTAGCTGTCAGTGGCAGCTGATAAGCCTGATTCAGTGTGAGGGGCACGTGTGCAGCAGGTGTGGCACTGACCCCTGGTAAAGTGATTTATCACTAACTTAAGTATACTGTCAATGTCATTCTTCATTGGAAGAATCACAGTAGAAAGAAAGTCAAAAAAACAAAAAAAACAGCTGATGGTCCCTTATCACTAGTGATGCAGTGAATTAAAAAAGACAGTTGCCTGCGCTGTGACCTATTGCTGGTGCTGTATGTTACAATACAGCTCATAAACTTTGCTCTATGTCATTTTTCCTGTCTGTTTTCCATCTCACCCCTTTACTGCACATGTGTTGTGAAACAGAAATTCAAGCTAAATCATCCTATATGTGAAGCTATGGCCTGTGTGAGATAAGAAGTGTATTAGATTAGTTAACTTTATGGGCTGGGTAAAGTCACAAACTGGCTAGCTGCTCTCTGGTCAAAGTGGGCAGTGGGAGGCATAGACACCTGCACATCATGATTTGTTAAAAGAGGGCTGAAAATTAAATAGACAATCGCTAATGTGGAGGTATGAACAAATATAGAAACCAATTTTAAAAAACTGGAGGCCAGTCACATGGTTATGCCAACAACAAACTAGTCAAAAAAATAAAGAATCAGTCAAGATAGAACAATTATTATTAGAACTATCATTCTGCCCTCATTGAAAAATCCAGAACAATGAATACGCAAATATTTTCCATTTCAAAAGTTTTAACTACTGGGTCAAAGATCCCATTCACAATAAATGTCCAATGCAGTGTTTAAGTTTCTACATAACACTTCCAGAATATAGCTTCCCAACAAGTAATGATCTTTCAAGTGATTCTTGAAAGATTTGATTCTTACAGGTGAAGGACACAATGGCTGAAGCTGTACTTCGTGCAGAAGAATTTAGTCTACAGGTTTCAACCCCTTACATCATAGAATCATTCAACATACATCACACTGCATAGTGAAAGTCAAATAAGTCAGACAGCAGGGAAAGCATTGGCAGAAACGAGGAAGGTTTTCTATTAACTCAACGGAGTAAAAAATTAACTATTATTTCTTGCCTCTTTCATCACAACAATTTACTCAGATTTGTTTTTACATACTGTAAGTCTGCAAAAGGACGCTATCGTAGGTGAGCTGGCCACTCTCGCTTTAAAATAAGATTCCATGCTTCAACAGCTTCACACTACGCAGGACAGGCTCCTTCATTTCCATTTTACTACTATACATATACATTCATATATCCACCTGCAGTTTTATCAACATTATTTTAGCATTATGACTTTAATCTGCGGCTTCTTCGTCAGCGTTTTGGCGCGCGTTTGCTGTTGTTCACTTTACACAAACGCTACGAAACCCTCATCAACAAGTATCGAATGTATTCAACGTATGTACAAAGTGTTAGATGTCGAAATGTTGTCGCTAACAGAAGAGTTAGCTTGGTGGCGCTAGCATGACCGACGTTAACAACTGGGCCTAGCAGCCGCGTTGTCCTGCCTTCACAGTGAAGTCACTCGTTTCACAAACTTTCTGAACAAAGCCTAGGTAGTTATCTGATGTATATATTATTATCACGTCTGGTTGTATCTAACAAAGCACAAGATTAGAACACATTCGGAGCCAATGGAAGGCCTGTGTTCCGGTTTAAAGGCAGGCGGAAGTTGACGTTTTCACCTGCTGTAGGTAAATTATATGCTAAATTATGCAAAACGCGACTCAGACAACATTTACAAAAGTGGTGCGGCCGGACAATCTGTTCCAACACCCGGCAAGACAGCAAACAAGCATACGTGAATGAAAATAAGAGTATTTGTCCAAGCAGCGCGGACTAATCTAGTGCTAAACAACAACACATGGAACGTGAAAAGTTTGTTTGCTCTACATGACGGTGTAGTGACAGTGGGAACTTACTCGATGTTAGATGGACTTCTCGGCCAAGCACCGGGATGGGAACGTTTGTAGTCCCCGCAGGTGTAAAGTCATAAATATTCGACATGTGTCTCCGGATTGTTCCCCGTTGCCACTGAAGTCATCGCGGCATTTGAATAATCTAATCTGGCGCGTAATTTCTGACTCGTTTACCTGCGCCGAACAGTGGTAGTGCCGCCCCCGGTGGCCGGAGGCTGTACTGCACCACTACGCGCCAATTAATGCTATGGGCAATATAAAATAAAATACATTAGTATATGTTGCACATTTTTCCCAATAAAATGACAATGTAATGTAAGACAATAACATTATAGGCTCATATGTA
This sequence comes from Scophthalmus maximus, assembly GCF_022379125.1. Lineage (NCBI taxonomy): Eukaryota > Metazoa > Chordata > Actinopteri > Pleuronectiformes > Scophthalmidae > Scophthalmus > Scophthalmus maximus. Next base: position 12,023,170 of record NC_061517.1, read on the forward strand.
GATTAGTATAAATACTAAAATACTGTTTGTATCATCAAGACCATCAAAAGATGATTATCTCTTCTAAATTCAGAAATGCTTGAATTGATCCCACTTAACACATAAGCATAATGAGGAGCTGTTGTGAAATTAAAGCAGGGCTACTCTGAAACACAACTATTTCCCCCTGTAAATCTATTATAATATAACTCTCATCTTGTTTCCATCACTTTTTAGCCTCCTACCTACCGAAGACCAGCTCCCAAGTGTATGAGTTTGTATATGTTGATGGTAAGGGTGAAGTGTGCTCCTGCAGCTCCCACTTTACTTTCTGTGCACCTAAGCCACTTGAGGATCTGGTGACCCTTGAGGAGTCCCATGAAGAGGAGGAAGGGTCAGGCATGCTGCTGGTAGTACCCAGGGCTGAACTGCTGCAGGTGAGCATAACAAACACAAACGATTGACTAGATAAGGTAATGATGGAGAGCATGCATCCTGTTTTGCTGTTGATAAAACACATAGTGTGTGCTGGCAAATCAATATTCTTAATTAACTGTCAGCACACAAAGATTAGAGCACAGTGATGATCTGCCATCTGCTGGCTGCGTCTTCCCATCTCTTGTTAGAGTCGACTGCAGGAATGTCTGCGAGAGCGTGCTGAGCTGCTGCAGGTGCAGGAGGCAGCTAACGGGCATAGGGAGAAAGAAAAAGAGGAGTACAAGAGGACAAGACGGGACTGGGACAGACGACGCAGAGAGCTGGAAAGTGATGTTGCCGGGCTACAGGAAGAGCTGCAGCAGAGTCGAGAGCAGATCAAGGAGACACAGAGGAAGCAGAAGGTGAATTATAGAGCTTAACAAATGACAAGCAAGATCATTTGCTTAAGATCTGTTTACCTGTTACCATTTCCATACGTTCCTCTTTATCTGTGCCCTTATTTTTAGATAAAAAAGACAAGTCTCTGCTTAAACAATATTCTCCAAGGTTCACTGTAAAATTTTAAGTAACTGCAATTTGGGAAAATGTCTGCGTTATTATATTAAATTGCTTATTATTAAAGTAGTTCAGTCTTTGCCGTGATAAATTAAAGTCCCACATAAAAATGCAAAATGTCTCTGGTCTGTTAGGAGGAGCAGGCTCTGGGAGAATCACTTGCCCAGGAGAACAGTGCTTTATTGGATGCGAGGGAGGCGAGTGAAGTGCGAATCAAAGAGCTGGAGGAGGACATCAAAATCCTGACACAGAGAACTGTCGAAAGAGAGACTGAGTTGGAAAGGTCTGACATTTCTTTTTCCTTTTCTCCTTTTCTCTTGGTCTCATGAATACTCTTGATTGTCTGTAACCAAAGTCTCTCTGCAGGATAAAGGAAAGAGCAAAGAGGACAGGAGCTCAGAGGAAAGAAGAAGAGAGTGAGAGAATGACCGTGCAGGTACTTACAATTCAGAACTTGCTGTATCATAGGGGAACCCTGTGTCTTTGTTGTTCTTCTTCTTCCACACCTCCTTCTCCTTCCCCATCCGGGACAATTGTTTTGTTTTTATTTTTCATAGACCAAGCTGGAACAGACAGAAGGTGAACTCAGAAGTCTGTCTAAGGAGTTCCAGGGTCTCAGGAACTCACTGGCCCAGAGAGACACCAGTGTTCTTCAGCTCCAAAACACTATCACCACCCTCACCCAGAAACTCACCACTGCCCACAGGAAAGAGGTCAGACACGTGTTTGTTCAAATGATGGGGTTGAAAGGAGCCGCATAAATATATGGTTTGATAGTTAATGCCGGACTTGGCAAATATGCACGTCAGAGACTTCAAATATGTAATTTACTGAGACTATCGGCACAGTTTGGTTGAACAAATAATACTTCATACCTCTACAATTTGTGCTAAAACCTTCCTCCTAAAACTGTGCTACAGTTGACTTTCAGTTCCAGTATAAGGTTTTGTTTTGGTTTTGGGGGTTTTCAGGACTGGCATTATGTACCCGATTACCTATAGCAACAGAGACGTAGCCTAACACACACTTTCTTGTTCCTTCATGGCCAGGCGGAGAGCGAGGCAGTACTGAAGGAGATGCGAAGCCTGCGGGAGCGTCTGAACGCCAGTGAGCGCGCTACAGAGGGCTTGAAGTGTGATCTGAGTACCATGGTAGCCCAGAGGGACCACGGCCAGGCCGAAATGCACCAGGCTCGTCTGCAGGCTGCCCAAATCACACTACAGCTGGCAGACTCCAGTCTTGCCTTGAGAGAGGGACGAGCCCACTGGGCCCAGGAAAGGCAGAATCTGCAGCGCACTGTCGAGGTACTGCATCGCTCCAGAACGCAGTCAGAAGTTGATGATTTAGAATTTATTTCATATTTGTACTCTGGTAATGTAAAAGTTTGGAATATATTCAGCCAAATGTCCTGTTACTGTCCAAATATATGAGTTTTTGAATTGATTTACATAGCAAAGCAGCATTTCATAGCTTCATGATGAAATGTTCTCCCAGGTGCTACACATTGCTTATCTCAATGTGTGCTGCAGCTATGAAGTGGAGTCAAGTCGTAACACGTGGTCCAGTGACCTCACTGCCTGAGGAGAATATGTTATATACTGAGTAAAGCAGATTAGCATGTCTTTGTGTACGTGTGTCATCCTGACAGCGGGATCACGAGCATCTGGAGAAACTTAATGCGGGGATGCAGAGGATGGAGGAGAGGCTGCAGGAGGAGAGGATGGAGAGAGTGAAGCTGGAGGTTGAGCTTGGAAGAGAAAAGGATTGCAACCGGGTGAGAAAAAAATGCATAATTTGACATCCCTTCAGCAGATGCTTTTGTCTAGTGACATGTAATAAGTGCAGTCAAACCCAAGACGAACAATAGGTAGATATTAAAGTAAAGGTAAAGAATAAATATTGTTAGATTGTTCTCATTGTACTGTATTCTGCTGTCTTATGACCCCTGGTCCACAGGTTCAGCTGAGTGAAACACGCAGAGAGCTCCAGGAGCTGAAGGCCAGCCTGAGAGTTGCTCAAAAAGAGAAGGAGCAGCTGATTGCAGAGAAGCAGGTCACTAGCACGGTTTGATTCACAGGGAAGAGCTTGAAGTTTTTCCAAAAAGTGGAAAACTATAACGTTTTGAGAGTCCCTATGTTCATGTAAAAATACTGAGTGTTTAGTGTCACAGATACTAACTTTGTGCCCTGTTCATTATGGGCTAATAAGGTCTTAAGGCTATTGAATAGCTTGTATCGATTAACAAATACATTTCAACTGTTTTATCCTTACCAGCTCCCAACAGCAGTATTTCATTCATGATTAGCGTTAAATTTAGTACTGGTTTAGTTACAATTTGCTCAAGTGGACATCTTGATATTATTTGTTTTCCTAAAAGCTTGGCATTTATGATATATTCATTTTCTTTAAGCTTATTGAAGTAACAAGTATAATGGTATCATGAATATATCCGGTGTTAGGAATCTTCCCTCTGTTGTTGTCTTCTTAGTTGTTATTGTGCAATATAAATTGTTTATAGTGCAATATAAATCAGTGGATTTCAGGGCAGTCAGTGCTGCCACTGTTAAAATGCCTGCAGAGTTGTTGGCTTACCAACATGACGTTTGCCCACGACTGGCAGAGTGGATGGTTAATGTTTTTCAAAATGTCCAGCTTATAGTTTTCATATCTGTGCCACATGGGAGCATAGCAGCCAATCTGTGGCACATTATAAATCAAACAAACGTTTAAATGTTCAATCTACAACGATAATGATATTCATGCAATAACAAATGTTGTGTTTTTGTTTTTGCTGTGTAACCATTTTATGTGGTTTTGGCTTGAGGAAGTCAGACAGCATGAGGGTTACGACGGTGTTGGTTGCTAGAGCCATGATGCCCTGGTGTGCAACATTGATGACTGTATTTTACACCGCAGGAGTTGATGGAGTACATCTGTCAGCTGGAGCAGAGGATGGGAACAGTGGCCAGTGCCAAGTGGAGCGCTGCCCTGATCGCCTCTACAGGTGAATGGAGCCACACATTAATCTACTGTATGTTGTGCAGATGTGAACAATAAAAGTGTGAACTATTATTCAACGGCAGCACTAAATATTGTCGAGAATGGCCTGTGTTATGGGCGACAGGAGCAGTGCCCTGAGAGGGATCACTGTTTCTTTGCCAATGTTTCTATCTGGCAGGGCGGCCTGACGGCGTGTTATCTGACTCTGAGGACGAAAACCCAGAGGCCTTGCAGCCTCTCCGTCCACCACGGCCCCTGGGACACTACAGCCTGTGTGAGCAGGGCCAGCCCGACTCCTTGCTCATTGCCACCCCTCCGTCCTCCCCCAGGGAGATTGAGAGGAGCACGGTGGTCATCAACCAGCCAGCTCCTCTCTCCTCACCACACCAGGCCAACGCCGACACTCTAACGCACAGCTCTGACTCGGTGAGACACACTATCTGAGCCGGGTACCGCCGTGAAATTATATGTGCTACTGAAAATGAGCTATGTCGTCTTCATGCTGATGCTCACCAGTTAAACGTGGGCAGTGGATCATTTGAAATCGACATTATCAGAATTGCAATTAGGACCACGAGCCTGCGAGTTATTAGACAGTAATGTGTTGGACAGTAATGTGTTAAGTGTCTGTGTGTGTGTGTGTGTGTGTGTGTGTGTGTGTGTGTGTGTTTTTGTGTGTGTGTGTGTGTGTGTGTGTGTGTGTGTGTGTGTGTGTGTGTGTGCGCGCGTTTGTGTCTGCATGCGTGCTTGTGTGGTGTTTAGGAGGAGGAATCTGATCCAGTTCAGTGTGGAATGCACAGCTCTGGAGAGGAAACAGCCCTTTTGCTGCCCGAGCACACAGACACTGTTCTCAGGTACAGCCTCCCACCTCAATCAAACATGACTATATATATATATATATATATATATATATATATATATATATATACATAATATGCCCAGCAACACTCAGCTATTAGGAGGAATAATGCTAGATAGATGTCTTGAATTTAAACCTTTTTAAACTATATAAATATTTACATTTACTGTTCGTCTAAAGTATAATACATTTACTCAAGTACAGCAATTGTGAACAATTTTGAGGTGCTTGTATTTTACTTGAGTACTTACTTGAATATTTCCATTTTTATTCTGCATATTACTGCGTATTACCTCTACTCCACTACATTTACATTTCTTCTTTTCCACCCCATTAATCACATACCCTCAGATTTATCTTGACTCTCTGGAAGAGCCTGAACTAAACGACCTGAAGTATTTAAGTAGCTCCACTTAACTATATATATATATAGGCACTAACTTAAGGATCTGATGGTAACGTGAAAGGACACATGAACCTACTACTCACCTCACTCACTTACCACCCATGATACATTGAAGGATATTTCCCACATTAATAAAGCAGTGACAAAATCACAGCAATCGATCACAAAGTTGAGAAACAAAATTTGCCTTAGTGACTCCATATTGAAATGGAAATTTGTACCTGTCATGCTGGCTGGTTTTTACACTCCAACCTCATATTTTATGAGCTGACTTGATTTGTGTGCACAGCCTTACTCTGCAAAGTAATAGGTGAACACAGACGTCAGAGAAATGCGGTAGAGTAAAAAAGTGTCAAATTACTCCCTGAAATGTAGAAAATTAATTATCGCAAAATGGAAGAAAGTCCTTAAACATAGTACCTCAGTAAATCTACTTAGTTACATTCCACCTCCGGTCTTATGCAGAAATGGCTTCTGCGTACACAATGAATTCAAAGCTTGCTAATGCACACAGACACATGCGACCAATTATTTATGGTGACAGGGTGAGTATGGCTGGAAGATGGAAGTTTTGAATATGTGGTCGTAAAAGAAGTTGAGTCAGGGTGAGGCGGAGGAGAGAGAGAGTCTGAAACAGAGCCAGGGCGTGGGAGGGGCGATGGGAGGACAAGGGGACAGATAAGTTGACAGCAAGCTGTAGCAATGATTTACCTGAGGGGTGTACCGCAGTCACGGGCCAATTTTCAGCATCATTAAAGCCCTCGCGCTCCCACTCACTCACTCCTTCAGTCTAACCTCCTCTTTCAACCAGAATGTGTGTTTCTTTCAAGTTTTTTCCACACATGCACACCCTGCTTTGTGTCTCCCTCCAGTGATCTGGCCGACACCTCGCTATGGTAACCGGTGGACAGTCCAGCCACGGCCTGAACGAGTGATGTAAACACAGGAGGGGAGTAAGTGTGGTCCCACATGACGTCCACATTACTTCCACGTACAAGCACACATACTGCTTGCTCACTACATAGACAAAATATTAACATGCAATTCACATCATATCTGCCGTGGACCTTGTTTTTTCCCCTTCTAGACTGTTGTGTTATTGCCCTTATTGTTTTGTTGTTAGGAATGACATAATGCATGTGGTGGCAGGTCAACACCGTGTTTATGACTGACATAAGACTGTTGCGTAGTTAGAAACGACGGGCTTTTAGGCATTGGGCTCTGGAGTTTGAGGGCTCGCAGGCTGTAGCAGAATGATTTCTGTTGAATCATTGCTATGTCGAGAGCTTTACGATGGATGTTATGTCGTTTTTATGACATTTGTGATTAGGAGTCATGACAGGCACTGTAATTATGTTTTGTGCAGGCCTGGCTCCACTGAAAATCATGGCAAAACTCTCATCCAGCATTAAATTCTCCATAGCAGCTTTTAACACTATTCATGGCAGCATAAAGTAATGATACAGCATCATGCTAAAATTATATTGCAGTAATGTAGGTCTATGACATCATATTTCTCCCCCATTTACTCAGAACTAAGATTTGATATGCACTTTCTTGTACGCATTAGCAGTTAATTGTCATGCAGTTGCAGTTCAGGAGATTCAGTGATGCAGAGGCGCTTTAAAAAAACGGACAGGCGTTTGAGATAGAGAGCTTATGGAACAGATTGTGTTGAAAGTCTATCAGGATAGATGCAACTTTCTGCTTCAGCAACTTCATATCATGAAATTAATGCTCATGTGCTTTTCTGTAGGTCAGCTGCCGTTTTTTAATTGTTAATTAATGATCCTGGATTTTACATTTCATAATTAATGAAATGAAATGTTATTTTACCTGCTGGTCATTTGGATATTAAGCATCACTTTAAATAATATATTGTACAGAAATTGACTACACAGTCGTGCAGTTCTAAATTTATACGTAAAATAATGAAATCAGAAAAGAAAAAGAAAATCTTTATAGATCCTGACGTCATGACATGATGTTGATATTTCTCTCCCCCCCATCCCCCCCAGCCTATGGCAATATACTGCCTAATGAAAACTGCTGACTACCTTTTAATCAATACTGTATGTATTTTTTTCATGACTTTATATTTATGATTATCTTGAGTTGTTATTATTATAATGAAACTATATTCAGGTTTAGTTTGAAGTAGTTTTTTTTTTCGGATTTCGCACAAATGCTGCAATGTGTGACAAATGAATCCATGCTTGGCTGAGAACATTTGCTTTGACACTTTGACGCTCGACTCTACCTGCTGTATTTGCACCCTATTTTTTACTATACAAGAGTTTTTAGATGAAAAGCTGATATACATATGGATACTTAACAATATGACATACCGTGTCCTTTTGTCTTAATCATTACCACTGTGTGTCGTGTTTACACATATTTTATCAAGACCGTTTTTATTTTCTGCTTTCAAACACTTACTTTGAGTCTGTTCAGATTCAATATTTGAGTTACATTATCGTAAGATATTGGTGCTAACGCGATGGAACGATATCAACATGTTGGGTTTAATGAAGAAGTAAAAATCTGCAAAAAGGAATTCCTTTTAGCAATCAAACAGCTTCAGCAGGAACACAATTATTCTGGTAGTCATGAAAGGAGTAAATGTCTGTCCAACATGTCATTTACCTTTTCTGTATCTTGGTGTCCCAATACATATTGATTCTCCATATATAGTGTTTTCAGAAGTCTGGTATTCTTTCCCAGAAAAATAGCACACTACATATATTCTCCATAGACCTTGTTTGTGCTTGTAATCTGACTTTATGTCTTTGGGAAGTTGTTGTTAGTTTTTTGTTGGGTTTTTTTTGGGGGGGGGGGGGTTGTTGTTCCACTGAGGGCTCCAATACAAGTGCTCCTCGCCAGGACACCGTCTCGCATTGCAATAAAGCTCCAGTGGTTATGGTTTGTTTTGAAGTTTTGTGTGTGAAGGTTATCCCACATGTACACCACTGTGCATCTTCTTATCAGTCATGTAACAGGGGTTCGGGGTGGGTTCCGTATAATAAAATGGTTTATGTATCCATTATTGGGTCTAATGTGTCTTTTTCTGGCCAAAGATCATAGCAATATTTTGATCCTCACATGACATTTCACTGGTAATTAACTATGCCATTTCTTTTTCCCACTGCTATATAGCCGATATTCCCCTTTGGCTCATTGCCTGTTTCGGATACATTTCTCATTCTGGATTTCCTCTCTGCTAACCTCCCCCCTCCCCCCCCCCCCCCCCCCCCCCCCCAGACCTGACCTCCTCATCATCTTCCTCCTCGTGCTTCCCCACTCCTCTGGCAGTCTCTTGCTCCCTTTCTTAGCTCTCCTCCTGCCCCTCTACCACACTCCCTCCATCTTAAGTCTGGGGTGACGATAGCTAATTATAAAATCAATGATGCCGGGCTGCCTAGTTTACAGCTCCCTCTAAAACCTTAACTGGGAAATCACTGTGGGATTGATGGCTCCCTCACTCTTTATCTCTTTTAATTAGAAATGTAAAAGATATGAAGACCCAGAGGCCAGAACACATCTCCTAGTTTTTATGACCCCGACGCCTGCCTTCCCCAGCCCTTGCTCCCCTTTTCCAAATCACCCCTTCCTCTACCTGGCCTTGTTTATTTCCTCTGCCTCTCTGCCGGCACACCCTCCATTCTCACTCTTGTCACAGATACCTTTACCCGTTTCTTCATCACTTTCTCCATTACCCTTCCTTTAGGATGGCCCGCCTGCCTCTCTGCTCGCACGGGGGGAAGGTGTTAAATTTATGGTCTTTGCACTTGAAAATGTTTCTCACCTTCCCCTCACCTCTCCTCTCTTCTCATGACTGATTCCCAACTCTCCACAGATTCACTGCGTATGTAACAAATGATGAACATGTCCTTTTCCTCTGTTCTGACCCATGCAGGAGACAAAATGTAAATGATGTGGTATTTCGTCATATATGCCTCTCTGTCTTGTATATAGCTTCAGGTCCACCCAGTTTTTTGTTTTTTTTTATCACATCAAACCTAGGCCACATGCATCTCCACTCCCCTTTGCCTTTTTCACACCCTGAGCCCAGGCTCTTCCTCCCTGACTGTTGCCAGGAGCACTTAGATTCACTGAGCTTAATCCTCCCGATCGCTCTCTGAGGAGCACCCGACTCCACCGCTCCATCATCTCTCCTGTGTGTTTGCAGAGGCACCGATGCAGTTTGCTCATGTTGAGATTCTTTTTCTGGGTTTAAATATTCAAATGGGTTCCATTGGTATGCTGCAGTCATGACCCATTTTTATGGATTCTCTACTAGTTTTTGTGAATAATTGATGTCCCGTGGCTGCAAGAATATTACATGGGAGATTCTCTTCTCTTTTCTATTTTTTTTTACCCTTTATTAATTCATTGTACGGTTATTCGATTTTTTCCAGGGGCCTTTCTCCATTTCAAGTGAAGTCTTCCCAGCTCATGTAATTAGTTAATCAAATATCACTGATGTGAAAGGATGAGTTGCCTATATACAGAAATCTTTCCTGGCTCCTTTAAATCCCCCCGAGCACACCCAAACCCTCCCATGGGTTCCCATGGCAACACCTTCCAAGGGCTCACTATATGAGCCTGTTTGATTGTTCCTTGTAAAATAGTGTATAATGTATGGACCTTATTTTAATTCCTGTCTGGTGTTATTGATCTGTCTTTAATGATATTTAATGAAAGCAATCATATAATTGATAGAATCTCATCATGTTTATCACCCTCCTCTGATTCTCTCTCTCTCTCTCTGTCGATCTATTAATAAAATCAAAGTGGGGCATTAGTATCCCACACTGGTACACTGAAAAAAGACAGATGTTTACGTTCAATAGACGTTTACTAAGAGGGCTCCCGCTGTTTGTCAGGATATCCAGAGTTGCTGATTATATCAGTGACAGCGACGTATCTTCGGTATTAGTTTTAAAACAACAAATATGAGGGTTTCTGTGGTTTGCACAACTACGTTCTGGTTTTTGAGATATTATATTATATACATAAATTTGATGACTTGCAGTTGCATTTCAGGCCCAGACGTCCTTTCATATATCACAGATCCTTACCAAAACATTTTTTAAGTTTTGGATGAAAGACGCACTCTTGTACAAAATCAGTCCAACAAAATCTGAGATCATGTTGGACCGTCTACTGACTGCATGGCTGGAAGCATCGTTTTCGTTTTCTCTTGTCAGCCTGTAATATGGACATGACCAATATCCAGGGCAGCAACTATCAATTCTTTTCATTGGTGATTGATATGATGATTACGTTTCAATGAATCAATTACTTTAATCTGTGAAATATTAAAACAACAACTTCACAGAACCAAAAGTAATGATCAAAAATATTTGCACTTGACTGAACCAATCAATCTTATATGAAAATAGTTCAACTAACCAATTCATTGAACGATCCCTTCATCTCTATTATGATATATTTTTTAGATACATTGATCTGCACTTTGTACATTTTTGTGTTAACATACTTTGGTGTTTCTCAGGTACAGTCAACAAATACATCATAATAGACAGATTTGCTTTTCTTTTAAACTTCTGGACCACTCTATCTGTGAAAGAAAAGTACAGGAAAGAGCATCACCTGCTCTCCTCTAACTACAGAGAGAACAAATTATAGGAACAGACCTTTATCTGATGTCCTTGTTCAGCAGGAGTGTATGATTTATTAGCCTCTGCACCCACAGCTCCCCATGACCCGTCAGACCCTCCTGTCATCCTCCATGCAGGGTGGGCACTGCTGCATGCAGTACACCCTGCAGTCATGGCGCAAGAGCTCCCTCTAATGACGAATCCCGGTATCGTACGGTCATATACACCCAAAGTTCACTCCTAACTATTATTCTTGTAGGAGGGACGATCCCCGATCATCTCAGACATTTTGGCACGAGGGAAAATTGGAAGAAACAAAAGTCCAGTAATCTCACAAAAGTAGTTTATTGTGCCTCTTACTGTTTATATGGCTTTTCTTTGTATGACAAGAGTTGACATAAACAGAGGGTAGACAACACCTTGGCCATGTTGACAAAAAAAAAAAAAAGCGACAATCTCAATAACCCGCCTGCATTGCCACCATTGATATCTTGACAGCAGCGTCAGCAGAGGGAAAGGTTGAGGTCATCACACAGGAGTTTGTTTGTTTTTCGTGTGACAGCACCATGCCAAGGACATTCACCCATGACTGAAAACGTGTTACAGCATTCACACACGGAAGCACGCACGCGCACACATACACAACTCTAAATGAGGAAACCTGCCCATATTTTCTGAAGATGGGACCTCTCATCGCTACAGAGAGACCGTTCATATTGCTTCAAAGAGAGAACCAAAGAAATATAAAAACAAACCTCTGTTCTGTATCTCGGCCGATCTCTAATATCAGCTGATCGCCCGCTGAGACATTTTGGCAACAAAGAAATGATACACGAGAACACACAGTCCTCCACAGCTCCTTTAAAGAGGAGTAAGGGTATACACAAGAAGACAAGATGATATAATGGCTTTTGGGATGAGAAGGTAGTTTTCGCTGCATGGATGCCAGAGCGAGCACAGGCGGGGCAGTGACGATGACGACGACGAAGATGACTTGTCCTTCCCCTGTGGCAGAGTCAGACTGGCATCCATGCTGGTTTTTTTTCAAGACTTGTCACCTTCTATGTACACGCAGAGGGGTCGAGCTGATCATAACGGAGTCAAGAATACACACATAAATATTGCCTGTTTGTAGCGTGCCTGACAGCAGCTAGGGTTTGGTCCTTACTGAAAAGCCCTGAGTCTGATTCCAAAATGTCTTCCATTAGGATTCCTGCTCTCTATACTTGCATATGTCATTGATCATCGTGTTGATGCATAATGTTGCTAGTGTGTGTGGATGTTTTTTCGTTTTTTTTTTCACATGCTGGGTGAGTATTTGGCTACTGACGTCACTGGGGAGTGCTCTAGCGTTGATTGTATTTTTAATATGTCGCCTGTCCTCATTTTGGACATGCTAACGGAGACATCAGCTCACCGACAGTGACTCTACTCTCAACAGAGGATCACCAAAGTGCTACATATATGGTCAAGTGTAAATCTCTGTCCGGGCGCTCGATGCCGGGGCGGACACCTGCTACAGCTGAGTGTAGAGTGAGCCGAGTGTGTTTGTATTCGTCAAATGCTTTCGGAGTGTGAATACTGTGCGGGATATCGAAGGTGTTTTTGTATTAGTGCATGTGTAAGTGAGCGCTCTGCTGTGAGGATCACTGGATCGTGGCTGGAGTCCCTGCCAGTAGTCGCACTCATGCCCCAAAGATGACTTGTCCTAACTTTGGCACAAAGACACTTACTTTCGGTATCGACAGCGTTTTGTTGGCTGCAACAAGAGCAAACTAGAATAATGCCAATTCCCTGATAACAGAAACTGATTGAGTTACTGCAACATAACAATAGTTCTCTGGGTTGATTATCATTGACATCCACAGTGAGCCAGAGCGCCCCCCCCCTCCCCCCAAAAAAGCCCCAGCTAACAAGCATATGCAGCTGATAAGGAAGACCCAGCCAGTTCTGATTACCCTTCTTTCCCTCTGAATATCTTCTCAGGAAAGCTCTTCAAAGAAAAAAAAAACTTGTCTTAAAGGATTCATATATAAAACCAGAATAACAAATAAAGACAAAATATAATGGTATATAGATATGTATGGACTTATTCATAAATTGAAAACAAAAAGAAAAACTGAAAACATACTCAAAAGCAATAACCACAAAGAACAAAACAAAAGATTAGCATACGCGATTTGGTTTTGCCCTGTACTCTTGTTTTTCTTTTGAGAAATGTGCTTGTTGTAATCCATCGGAATCAACCGCTCAGTTCGGATGTCTGGTTTGGCCGTTCCCCTGTTCGGAAATATCAACAAAAATAGCGAGGGGGAAAAAAAAAAGAAGAGACATTTCGCTTTCTCAAAGAGGTTGTGTTCTTTTTGTCACGTTTACTTCCCTCTTGGCCGTGCCAGGAGTTCATATGGTCTACTGTCATCTCTCCTTTACTCTATTTTCTCTGTAGTTCACTCGTCATGGACCATGTGGCCTGAGTTATAAGTGTCTGTACACATAAGGCTCTGCTGTGCTCCACTGAGGAGCACACAATGATGTGCAGTAAAGAGAGAGACGGGGGAGGGGGAGGCCAGCATTTTTTCTTGAGGTGGGAGAGTGAGTGAGGTTGTGCTGTATGTGTGTGTGCGTGTGTGTGTGTGTGTATGAAATTCTCTCTTCACTGTGCCCTCCCAAAGAGGCCTTTCCTCGACCCATCTATGGCATCCAGAGCCCCCCAGGACTCCCCGTCACTGTCCGAGCCCCTGTCTCGCTCTTCATCTCCCACGTCGTCGTCCTCGTCCTCGTCCTCCTCCTCCGGTGACGGCTCGCTGCCGTTCTCTGTGGCCCAGCTGTCGTCCTCATCCTCCACTTCCTGTTTCAAGACCAGAGCCGGTGGCGCTGGAGGCGGCGGTGGCGGCGGCGGAGGTGGCGGGCTGTCGCTGCTCTCCGTTTGGTCGTCGAAAGCTTCCGGATTCTCGAGCATCTCCCTGATCAGAGGAGGCATGGGCCCCGGGATCTCCATTTTCAGAGTGATGGCTCTCTCCGCACCTGGAAAAGGAAAACGTGGTGATAGTAGATAATTAGTATGTCATGTTTTAAAAAACAACAAAAGACTGAACTTATTTGAAATTCACATTGTGATTCTGTAGGTTTGTTAAAAAAGCTGCAATCAGGCCTTTTACTAAATTTGAAAAGACTTTGCTCCTTTAGAATCACTCTCCTCATACTCACCCTTGGTGCTGATGCCCCTGAGGTCAGTGATCTTCATCAGCATGCGGGGGAACATGTGGGGCTTGTTGGGCCGCCGGCGGCGAGCGTAGATCTTCAGAGCCTCAAGAAGTGGCTCTTGCAGCTTATCCACTTTTTGCGGCTCTTCTAGATCCATACGGTCTGATGAGGAAGCAGAAAACACATAATATAGTCTACAATTCATTAGAAGTTTTATTATTGATTGACATCAATCAATTATTGTTATTTACAATAACTCTTTTATGTGTCTTCAAATCATCTCATCACTGTGTACACACTGCAGTACCTCCACAGATGAGGCAGATGGCGCTGAGGAGGCCAGTTTCTGTGTCATCCATCTCCAGGGGTAGAAGCTGGCCGGCGAAGGCGAACACCAGGTCTGTGAGTGGTCCGAAGCCAGCGTTGTGCATCTGAGTGCGGTTCAGAGTCAGGCCATCTGAGAAGGTCATGGTGTCCTGTTCTGGTGTGTAGCGTGTGCAGATCCTCAGCATCTATGAGCAAAAGACGTTGGAGAAGATCGTAGGCAGTGAGTAAAATATGCCGCACAGGTGATGTAACAAGGGTTTCATACAGCACCGAACTGTCTGCAAGGTGTCTCTCTAAAAACTATTCTGAAACCCAACAACTCAGTGTTATCTTGACAAACCTTCCTACACTACCACTTTTCACCACTGGATGCCAGCGTTACTTCATCTCAAAATGAACTGAGGGTTCTTCTTTTCCTCCAGTCATTTATTTATCAAAGTGAGTGAAGAGGACAAAAGGGAAGAGAGAGAAAAAAACAAAACAATGGCTTCTTCACCAGTATGTCCAGGCAGGCCGACTTCAGCAGAGTGATCTGGTCGGCGATGGTGAGGGTGGTGAAACCTGGCAGCCGCTTGGCAAATTCCACGATCTTGATGATGCATTTGGTGGAGAGCTCACTGAACTTGTCCCACAGGCCCAGATCCAGCTGGACACGGTGGTCTGAGCTGGAGTTCTGCAAAAACACCCACGGTTCAGCGTGCTTCAACAGAGGTGGTGTGCAACCCTGTTTGCGTCAAGGCAAGCGTGTCCGGGCCTCGCACCACATTTACATTTTACATCAATCAAGGCAAAAAAAAATCCATTTACATGTTACATCAATCACTCGGAGGCCACACAGATGGCTTAATGGGGAACTGAATTAGTTAGGCAACCACTCTGTTGGGAAAGCTACGGTGAATTTACGCCTTTGCATGCAATTCAGGAGGAGCCCTCAGTGACGGCGTAGCTTGGAGAAGGTTGCCACACACAGTATGAGTGAACAGCAGTGTTGTGTGTGTGTGGGCGTGACTTACGGTGGTGTATTTGCCCAACTGGCAAAGTGACGGGAAGGTTTCTTGGTGAGCTTTGCTGACTTTATTGACCAACTCCTCCAACTCCCCACTTAGCTCATAGCTCTCGGGAAGCACCACCTCCTCCTTCACATCCTTCTTCTTCTTGTTTCTGTCATTACGCACCGCTGTGGGAAGAAAAACAAGAACACAAAGCCATCAACAGAGAGATTCGCCACCATTTCATGCAAAAATCCTTTTCTCGTGCAATGTCAGTGGCGAAATAGGGGGGTGTTCCTCTTCTCTATCTGTGATCACATGTAAAAACATCCGCAGCACTCATGCTCAGTGTCTTTCAGCACTGTCAAGGACATCTCGCTCGCTGGTGGAAACCAGAACTCAGAGGCAACTAAGGTTGCTCTTAACAGTTTGAACATATTTCCTTTAGCAGAGCACGGACGCTGGCTATCTCTTTCTTATCACCCGCTCTCTTCCTTGTCCATCTCTCTGTCCACTTGACCGGTGCACACAAGCCAGTCCTCCACTCTCTCCTCTCTGCCTCCTCTCCCTCCTCCTCCCATACTTTCCTTCCTCTCAGGATATCCAGTAATAGCAGAGGCACAATGTGATCCCGGTCTTAACACACATCCCACACAAACATTACACCCACATACATGTCCCACGGGTTCTGTGACGGGCAAGAAACTGCCACTTAGACACACCCGTTCCACACACAATGTCAGAATAAAAGGGGCACATTTTTGGATCCTTGATTTGTGAAATCTTCGTCGAACCCTAAAATCTTGTTTTCTGCTCAGTTGTCTCCATGAATGAAAGCTGTGTCTGTGCCGGCCAGAGGGACAAGGTCTCGTAGTGAAACAGGAAGGCAGAAGCATTTCGTGAAATGATTAGTCATATGATTGGGACAGTGCCCAGCCTCGCCCTGATCACCACCCCTGGTATTTCTCATCATCTGCTTCTGTCTCTCGGCTGCATAGTTTCTCAGAGTCTCTGACTCACATTAATAGATCAATAGATTCACACCGTGTGAGTCAAATCAGATCTTTCATTTGGTGGTCAAATCCACATCATATCTGAGCCTAGTGAAATCTAAACCTCAACAGTGACCTTGTGCATGTCTGTGTGTGAGTGTGTAGGGGGTTGGATTTCCAAGTTTTTTAAAAACGGCTCCTGGAGGCCTCACCTTCCTTGGACATGCCGACCTCGAAGCATTTCTGCAGCCTGCAGTACTGGCAGCGGTTGCGTGTGACCTTGTTAATCTGACAGTTCTTGTCTCGGTGGCAGGTGTACACCATGTTCTTCTGGATACTGCGGCGGAAGAAGCCCTGGAGCATCAGGAAGCAAGAGACAAAAGGGGAGAGGGCAAGAGAGAGAGAGATTGTGTATTATAGTGGAGTCATAAAAATCAAGGATGTGCCATTTAACTGTTTGTCTTTCATACTCGCCCTCCTTTCATCTCTGTCGTCTCACTTGAATTCAGAACAGAGAAGTTAAACAATGAAGCTTTTTAATCTCTTCCTTTCTGCCTTTTTTTTCTTTCTTTGTAGAAATTTAACTTTTAACTCTATAATCTCACGTGTATTAAAGTCGTAGCTAAAGGCTCTCCTCATCCAGATGCAAAGGCATCAAATTCTCGCAACCCAGTATTTTTTGTGGATGTGTGGAATACAGACAAAAGGCTCCGGCAGGTTGTTCTCACCTTGCAGCCCTCACAGGAGCTGACCCCGTAGTGGTACCCTGAGGACTTGTCCTGGCACACAAAGCAGGGCTTGTAGACACGAGGTGGGGGAGGTGGAGACGGAGAACTGGGTACCATCTCCTCAGAGCTGGTGCTCTGGGTCTCCACGGCTGTGGAAAAAAAACAAAAAAACAGACAGCAGAGCACATGAGCACATGATTTGTCACAAATCCTACAGCCACTGCTCAGTCTTCAAATGTCACGTGTGCACTCGTCAGTGCACGTAGCAGATGTGGGTCAAACACGCAACGACAGCTGACAGCATTTCCTGCATTTCTGCATTTAATTTTAAGGAGGCCAGTAAGAGACGCTTAATGACGGTAATGTTCCGAAGGTAGACGTGTAACCTGGAGGTGGCTAAAGATACAGTATCACTTCTTTTTGGGTTGTTTCTCCCAAAGTTGATAAGAGCTCAAAAGAGGAAGTGAGAATGAGCTAAAGGCCACATTTGATATATTTCCAGGGACTAATTACCACCCTCGGGTGCAGCACTCAGGTACTGAGTGTCTGGGGTTGGTTTGAGTGAACTGAGAGAAACAAGTGGGAGGATGACTGTCTGACAGCGGAGACAATGAATTTTTACAGCAGTAACCAAGAGTGCCACTGACTGACAGCTTCTCTGATAAGGCCAGGTAACAGAGTGAGCTGTTGCAGCCCAGTGACAAATCTGGCTCTTCCTCATTCCACAGAGTGACAACAGCCCACGATGACATCTCGCACGCAAAGAGCAGACACATGCCAAACACACACACACACACACACACACACACACACACACATCCGTGCAAAGCCGGTGTAAAGTTTACTACTTTTCAAACTAGAACACAGCTGACATCAGCGCTATACATGAGGTCGCACACTTGCTCAGGCACATTAAAAGTGGAACCTATATAGGCTCCTTTTGCAAGTTCAAGTGTGCAGCGTATGGATTCCATACTTCCGCAGAGAAACTGCTGCTGCACACACACACAGGACCAGACCCTGGTCACACATGTTCGCCTGCACAAGCTCACGGACACACATGTTGTCCCCCCCCTCCCTTACCTAACAACACTTCTTTCAACTTTCACCCTTGGTCACCCTCAAACTGCCCCCCCCCCCGATAGAAACCTCTGCATCCCACTACCCCCTGACACACAAACCCTATTTTTCTCTTGTTTCCTGGCCCTAAATTCCTCAGTGCAGCCCTGCCAGGTTTTAATAGAGGCCTAGGCTCGTAAGGCAGCCTATAAAGGCGGTCCCATGGCTGGACTGGAGGCCCCAGCCCGGCTGGCCTACACTTTATTGGGACTCGGTCACCTTGGGCAGCTATTCACACCACCAGCTGTAGCGCCCGGCCCGTAAAAAAAAAGCCAATCATAAAATAAAAAACCGGGAGGCTCTAAAAATCTAACTTTTACTGCCCCCGCCTCCCCCCAGCACCTTCAATGGAAAGCACAGAGGGCTAGCCTAAACTTAACCTACAACCTCCCCTCCTCCTCTCTCTCACACCCAAGGCTGAAGCAAAAAACACCAGCATGGCTTTTTACAAGAGAGGGGAGACTTCAAAAAGAAGGGGGGGAAAGGGGGGCATAAAAAGAGGAATTTGATAAGAAAAAGAGAAAGGGGCAGAAGGGGGAAAGGGGGAAGAGAGGACACAGTTGCTCCTTAGTGCAAGTCTTGTTCAAGACCAAGTTGATCATTACTACCACTTCTGCTACAGCTGCTGTGACGGGCCAGCTACTACCTTATTAATGATGGTAACAGAAATACAGTATGTCAGACAGTTTTCATTTGTTGCCTGCTGCTCAAACATCTGTTCTTCATATGCTATTTTATATTTGACTATTCGGAATCCACATTCAAATTTGTCCTTTGAAAGCCTTTCGCTGCTGGAGGCAGAGATTTTTTCCATTACTTTTAGGAGCCATCCCGGTGCCAAATGTGCAAATCAATCGAAAACCTGCAGTTACGCCTGCTGAATGTTTCTACAGCAGTTCTCGTATCTCCTTGGCCAGAATGCAGCAAAGCCGCAGGGTCAGTGGGAGAGCAGAAACCCTCTGAACGTGCCATGAACCTCTGTGTTTATGCAATAATAACAGCAGCAAATGAGGCTCCAGACTACGCGCTGACAACCCTTTAGAAAGGGACAAACCATATGCGGCGTCAAGTAACGAACACTGACTGACATCGTCTAAATGGAGAAAGAGAGCGGGCCAAAAAAAAAAAAAAAACAGCGAGAGAGAAAATACATCAGGCTCCATCAACACGTTGAACCTGGTCGCTGCCGGAGAACATGACTCCTGTAACCGCCTCCAAGATTTTGCCTCTTTCAGCCCACTCCATCCAAATCCCCCACACCACTTACCCCAGGGCGCCACAGTGAGAGAGCCCATTCAGGCAGCCGCCCTGAGCCCCTTTCCCCAGTCTCCTCAACTCAGCTCATCACTGTTTAGAAAACAAAGCCCCGTGAAATGAGAGGCCCTCCTTATCAGTGCTCTGAGGCCCGGGGCACCATTTGCATGACAATCCGCTGGCCAAGGACTGTGAGCTGATGACGGACGGTTGAGATGAGAGGAGCGGGATAGGTGGGTGGCTGCTGTTGTTGGGGGAGGAGGAGAGGACGGGAGAAGCAAGAAGGAGGGATAGTTGAGTTATCAGTGGCCACTGTTCCTTTCCTGCTAAGTATCAGTTTACTCCCTAATCCCTTCGCTCAATGCTCTCTGTGCACAAGTGGCCCAGCTGCACTTACCAGGCCTAATCTCCTGGTCACATACACACACAGAAGGACACTATCCAGTGGCAACAAACTACACATACGCACACACACACATGGAGGACGATATTCACGAGTTTCAAACTAGCGAACCCCCCGTTACACTAAAGTGCTTCAGCCTGAGCTGGATGTGCAGCACATCCTTCTGCACAACCTCATTAGACGTGAAATGTAACTGCACATGACAGAAATAGCCGTACAGCAGAAGGTGACTTCAACTAGGTCAATTGCATTAAATTTCTGGGTTAAGTCAAATGGGCCAATCAATGTCCCTTTAGGTTCCAGAGATACGATCAGAGAGAGAGACACAAGAGACAATGGGAAGAGCATTTGTGCGCAAGCGAACGCATGACTGTATGCGGCTCGTGTTGTGTGTTGCAACAACGCACTCTCTTTTAAGTGAGCAGCATATGACATACTGGCAGGGTAACAAGTATTCTTTCACAATAGGCCTGCAGATTTTGTCTACGTGACTTGTTGGTGCGATCGGATCTTCAGTGGGACACTGTTCCCAGTCTTGGCTGTTTTATGTGTGAGGACAGCATATGTGTACAGTGAGCAAGTGGCACGGGCACATTTGTAGGTGATTATTTCTGTGTTAATGTCATTCATGTGCATGTGACTCTAGCCAGCCACTCCCTACAAGCCTCTATTTGATTTTCAAATGCAGGATGTACCGGTGTGGCAGTGAGCTGCGGTGTTCTCCCTTAAAATATTCTCCCGTGTCTGTTTGTGCTTGGGTCATTGTGCTCATGATTTTTTTCTTCTTTCTGTTCGTGTTTAAACTGCAGGCACGGGCATGTGGGGGCCTTTGTCTCCACCTCCACCTTCATTGAACAGCCTGCAAAAGCTTGCGTGTTCTTGTCGAATGCACTGAGCAGTAAAAGAGTGTGCGAGACTTGGAAGCGGCGTGTGAGACAGGGGCACACAGTGGGGCTCACTGTGAAAAGAGGGGTGGGCACTGGGCAGACAGTAGCGGCAGAAGGGGAGCAGATTGAGAGAGGATGGTGAACAGTGGGCTGGAAGACTTGCTGGCACACTAGGAGGGGCCTTTGAAGGGTGCCCTTGGCCCCTCTACCCCATAGCAGAGGCTACAGCACCACGGGGGGAACTGACTGAGTGACCATCAGCACACCAAAAGGTTTCCGCGAAGAACTGGGATTCGCGAAAGAGGAAAAGAAAGTACCACACCCTTGTCAGTCATGCCAGTATGTTTCACTCTCTCTTCCTCTCTGCCCACGTCTTCCTGCCATCTCTCTGAGGCTTCTGCTGCAAGGTTCCACACAACAGGGTGGTTTCCTTCCTCTTCTCACAGTACCAGTCTTTCCGGAGGATCTCCGTCACCGCTTTCGTGGCCACCCCTCCATCTCCCTCACTGCTGTACCTTTCCCACAGGTTCAAATAATACCTGAGCTCCTTTGCTGCACACAGTTGAGTCACCTGCAAGCTTTTTAAGTGGGAGGTCTATCGAGTCTCTATTGTGTGAGTTACCCAAGCACTCACAATGTAACCTGCCCCACAATTGAGATAGAATTGAGTGTGTGTGTGTGTGTGTGTGTTGACAGGGAGAGGAGTGGGGGGGGGGGGGGGGGGGGGGGGGGGGGGGGGGGGGGGGGGCGCTTTCATTAAAGGTGCTGAGCAGCAGCAACGCCTTTCAACGGCTGTCAGAAAGCTCATTACCTGGGCTCCGACAGACACACACACTCAGTCACATGCCTGCAAAGGGGCCCCACTACGCTGTTTTTGAAACAATGTCTATGCAAAAACTGGGCTGGTGAGGAGAGGAGTGTAAACACAAGGGCCAGAAACCACACACACACACACACACACACACACACACACACACACACACACACACGAACAACAATTGTGAATGTGTACAATGCACACGTATGGTCTGAGGCAAGACGCTACTGGAAAAACTTCATTGAGTGACTCAGTGTGACACAAACATATACGTTACACTCCTTAATCCATTGCTCCCCCAAAGACAGCACACAAGCAGAGCGGAGCAGGAAAGGCAGCAGGTGGGATAAGCCCGTATCCTCAGGGCACATTTTAAAAAGTGGAATTACCCTTGCAGTCTGGTCGCACTCTCAAAACACCCTTTCTTCTTTACAGCACCTCATAAAGGGCCTTTTGATATTTTCTTGATGGAGTCAGCCAAGTGAACATTTGGCAGCAAGCACACCCCCCCCTTTCCTGCACCACAAAAGCCTGTCAAGAAACACACAAGTTGGCTTCAAACAGACAAACTTGTCTGCTTGCTGCCAGAAGAAAAAAAGGTCCCTTTAAACGTCCTTGTGCCAGACATAAGGAAGGAGGTATTAAAAAGTAAGTGGCCTTTACGGCTAATGCAGGAAAAAGCAGACAGTCAAGTGCAGATCTGTGGAAAAAATGTGCCCACCCATCCCCGCGGTGAGCCCCAGCTGACTCTTCATCTGCCCACCAGAAGATAGTGAGAGGAACACAGCTCTCCTTCAGTGACTGGAGAGTGAACCCAAACCTGGCAATCCGGAGCAGGCCCGGGCCATTGATCATGTCAAGAAGACAGGACGACTCACGGGCAGGCGAGGAAGCAGACGGACGGTGGAGATAGGGGGACAGGCGAGGTGAGGAGAGAGGAGAGGAGAGTCATCGAGGGGAATCTTTGAGTCTTTGATCCTCGGGGTTGTTTCTCATCCTCCCAGACTTCCTCTCACCATCTGTAGCCCTGGCTCTCACCTGTCTGTCTCTGGCAAGGCCACTAGCGCTCGTTCAATTGCTATTGCTTCCTCCCCACAACAATAGAAACCTACAAAAAGTAGAAGTAGCCTGGCCGTGGCTGCGGCCTGGCTCCGTCAGAGGAAGCCTGGGGAAAGGAGGATAATGTAAACAACAACAGTAGTATTCACTCCAGCTCGTTGGGGAAGCACTGCAGACCACAGCGTGCGAGCGCAAAGCTCCTGTTGGAAGGAGCAAGCACACCCACAATTAGTAGAACGCAATTTCATTACAACTGATTTTGTCCTGGCTGAGTGAGTTATTTTTTTTTCTCCAACTCACAGAACAGCCGGAGTCCAAATTTGCATTCGTAGCTCAGGCAGCACTTTGAGGGGGTGAAAAAGCCAAGACATGAACTTGAGGGTGAGATAGATCAACAGTAAGAGAGCAGCAACAAATGACTGTGGCAGGCAGCCCCCTTACACTGGCACAAACACTCGTCAGTCTCGCGGTCATATCAGATGTGGAAGTCATTCTGAGAAACTTCTGCCTAGAGTGTTTCAGTGAAGAAATGATCCATATCAGAGTTTTTCACTATTGCTTGACAACCAACTGCCACCCGGTTGACAACACCGCGTCTGACCACTGATCACTGACGAGATATTCAGATCGGGGCCCTGTAGCGATTAAGTGACGTAATTTCCTTCTTCGCCTTCCGCTCGATTTGGTGTAAGTTCAATGCAAGATTAGTACGTGGAACTGATGTCACATTTCGACATTTAACTGTTGCCTTTCAGAGAGTGAAATGCATAACTGATAAATTAAGCAATGCCCATTCAGGCAGTTCCCATAACAGCAGTGTACCCTGAACTCATTCAGCATTCCTGAACGAGGCATAAATCATCCCGCGCAGCCCCTAACTCCTTTGCTGGATCGCTTCCTGTCTAACTGGCTGTCTGGCTGGCTGGCTGCGTTTCTCTCAATGTTTTCTGGCAAATGTGAGGTGCAAAAGCAGACAGTGGAGCAAGAGCTGATAAATCCAGGCCTACTGACAGGATGACTACAGCCGGCTCTCATTCAGTCAGAGGTCATGTTGCAATGAAGACATCCACATATTCACTAGATTTTAGCCACTGAAGAACGTGTGCTTTTTTTTCTTCTACTCATGTGTCCATGAATGTCATTGTCTGCTCACCAGTGCACTTTTTGTGTCATATCCAAAGCAGGATATCAACTGCAGGGGCCCAACTGAAACAGTGAGTATATATATATATATATATATATATATATATATTTATTTATTTATTTTCTTCCCTGCAGTAACGCGATTTTTTGTTAAAATAGACGTGATGATAAAGCAGATTTAGAAACCGACAGCTCTTCCTAGCCATGTTTACACTTAAGCTGGTTTATGAGAGGGATTTTACATGTGTGCATGTCAAAAGTTCAGTGCAGGGAATTAATCACTGTGACAGCGATGCAGTGGGCTGAAAGGAAAGCTCATTACACTCAAACTGTGCATCCCTGTATCCAAAGTAAATATCAAAATATGACTAAAGCACATCTGTACAGTAAACTATATAAAATTTCAGAAATGTGCCATAGAAGAAAGAAACCTGTATGGTCTGTATTGACAAAAAAAACTAATACTGATCATCTGTGTAATTATTTCAAGATGGGAACCGATTTTCCTGTTTCGTGCTTAAATCTGATCTCCATGTACTGTAAACACA